>NC_088235.1:22848308-23151642 GCF_036934945.1 Oncorhynchus masou masou | reverse complement strand
AGAGAGACACAGGGAGAGAGACAGAGGGAGAGAGAAAATAAACACCAACAGACAGACGGGGACAGAGAGACAGAGGGAGAGAGACAAATAGACACTAACAGACAGACAGGGACAGAGAGACAGAGGGAGAGAGACAAATAAACACTAACAGACAGACAGGGACAGAGAGACAGAGGGAGAGAGACAAATAAACACTAACAGACAGACGGGGACAGAGAGACAGAGGGAGAGAGACAGATGGAGAGAGACAAATAAACACTAACAGACAGACAGGGACAGAGAGACAGAGGGAGAGAGACAGAGGGAGAGAGACAGGGACAGAGAGACAGAGGGAGAGAGACAAATAAACACTGACAGACAGACAGGGACAGAGAGACAGAGGGAGAGAGACAGATGGAGAGAGACAAATAAACACTAACAGACAGACAGGGACAGAGAGACAGAGGGAGAGAGATAGAGGGAGAGAGACAGGGACAGAGAGACAGAGGGAGAGAGGCAAATAAACACTAACATACAGACAGGGACAGAGAGACAGAGGGAGAGAGGGAGAGGGAGAGAGACAAATAAACACTAACAGACAGACTGGGACAGAGAGACAGAGGGAGAGAGACAGAGGGAGAGAGACAGAGGGAGAGAGACAGAGGGAGAGAGACAAATAAACACTAACAGACAGACAGGGACAGAGAGACAGAGGGAGAGAGACAGAGGGAGAGAGACAGAGGGAGAGAGACAAATAAACACTAACAGACAGACAGGGACAGAGAGACAGAGGGAGAGAGGGAGAGGGAGAGAGACAAATAAACACTAACAGACAGACAGGGACAGACAGACAGGGACAGAGAGACAGAGGGAGAGAGACAGAGGGAGAGAGACAAATAAACACTAACAGACAGACGGGGACAGAGAGACACAGGGAGAGAGACAGAGGGAGAGAGAAAAATAAACACTAACAGACAGACGGGGACAGAGAGACAGAGGGAGAGAGACAAATAGACACTAACAGACAGACAGGGACAGAGAGACAGAGGGAGAGAGACAGATGGAGAGAGAAAATAAACACTAACAGACAGACAGGGACAGAGAGACAGAGGGAGAGAGATAGAGGGAGAGAGACAGGGACAGAGAGACAGAGGGAGAGAGGCAAATAAACACTAACATACAGACAGGGACAGAGAGACAGAGGGAGAGAGGGAGAGGGAGAGAGACAAATAAACACTAACAGACAGACAGGGACAGAGAGACAGAGGGAGAGAGACAGAGGGAGAGAGACAGAGGGAGAGAGACAGAGGGAGAGAGACAAATAAACACTAACAGACAGACAGGGACAGAGAGACAGAGGGAGAGAGACAGAGGGAGAGAGACAGAGGGAGAGAGACAAATAAACACTAACAGACAGACAGGGACAGAGAGACAGAGGGAGAGAGGGAGAGGGAGAGAGACAAATAAACACTAACAGACAGACAGGGACAGAGAGACAGAGGGAGAGAGACAGAGGGAGAGAGACAGAGGGAGAGAGACAAATAAACACTAACAGACAGACGGGGACAGAGAGACACAGGGAGAGAGACAGAGGGAGAGAGAAAAATAAACACTAACAGACAGACGGGGACAGAGAGACAGAGGGAGAGAGACAAATAGACACTAACAGACAGACAGGGACAGAGAGACAGAGGGAGAGAGACAAATAAACACTAACAGACAGACAGGGACAGAGAGACAGAGGGAGAGAGACAAATAAACACTAACAGACAGACAGGGACAGAGAGACAGAGGGAGAGAGACAAATAAACACTAACAGACAGACAGGGACAGAGAGACAGAGGGAGAGAGACAAATAAACACTAACAGACAGACAGGGACAGAGAGACAGAGGGAGAGAGACAAATAAACACTAACAGACAGACAGGGACAGAGAGACAGAGGGAGAGAGACAAATAAACACTAACAGACAGACACAGGCAGAATGAAAGAGACAACCGGAGACAGACAGACAGACAGATCAACAGACACAGAAACAGACAAACATTCAGATAGACCGATACAGACATACACATACATACATACATACATACAGACAGACAGACAGACAGACAGACAGACAGACAGACAGACAGACAGACAGAAGGGGCAGAGACAACCAGACGGACAGTTAGAATTACAGAGAAAAAACGATAGTCAGGCAGACAGGCAGACAGAATGAGAGAGACACCCTGATACAAACAGACAGAGACAACAGACAGAGACAGACAGAGCGACAGACAGAGTGACAGACACAGACACAGAAAGACAGAGAAAAACAGACAGACAGAGACAGACAGACACAGACAGAGATGAATAAAGGCAGACAGACAGAGACAGACAGACAGACACAGACAGAGATGAATAAAGGCAGACAGACAGACAGACAGACAGAACGACAGAACAAATGAAAGAGACAACCTGAGACAAACAGACAGAGAGAGCGACAGACAGCGTGAAAGACACAGAAAGACTGAGAAAAACAGACAGACAGAAACCAAGTGACAGAGGCAGAGAGACAGAGACAGGGATGGACAGACACAGAGACAGACAGACACGAAGACAGACAGAGAAAAACAGACAGACAGACAGACAGACAGACAGACAGACAGACAGACAGACAGACAGACAGACAGACACGGAGACAGAGAGAGAAAAACAGACAGACGGGGACAGACAGACAGACAGACCGAATGAAAGAGACAACAGGAGACAAACAGACAGAGACAGAGAGATCAACAGACACAGACACAGACAGACATTCAGATAGACCGATACAGACAGACAGACAGACAGACAGACAGTTAGAATTCCAGAGAAAAAAAGACAAAAAGAGACAGACAGACAGAGACAGAATGAAAGAGACAACCTGAGACAAACAGAAAGAGACCGACAGAGCGATAGACACAGACACAGAATGACAGAGAGAGACTGACAGAGCGATAGACACAGACACAGAATGACAGAGAGAGACTGACAGAGCGATAGACACAGACACAGAATGACAGAGAGAGACTGACAGAGCGATAGACACAGACACAGAATGACAGAGAGAGACTGACAGAGCGATAGACACAGACACAGAATGACAGAGAGAGACTGACAGAGCGATAGACACAGACACAGAATGACAGAGAGAGACTGACAGAGCGATAGACACAGACACAGAATGACAGAGAGAGACTGACAGAGCAATAGACACAGACACAGAATGACAGAGAGAGACTGACAGAGCGATAGACACAGACACAGAATGACAGAGAGAGACTGACAGAGCGATAGACACAGACACTGAATGACAGAGAGAGACAGACAGAGCGATAGACACAGACACAGAATGACAGAGAGAGACTGACAGAGCGATAGACACAGACACAGAATGACAGATAGAGACTGACAGAGCGATAGACACAGACATAGAATGACAGAGAGAGACTGACAGCGATAGACACAGACACAGAATGACAGAGAGAGACTGACAGAGCGATAGACACAGACACAGAATGACAGAGAGAGACCGACAGCGATAGACACAGAATGACAGAGAGAGACTGACAGAGCGATAGACACAGACACAGAATGACAGAGAGAGACCGACAGCGATAGACACAGACACAGAATGACAGAGAGAGACTGACAGAGCGATAGACACAGACACAGAATGACAGAGAGAGACTGACAGAGCGATAGACACAGACACAGAATGACAGAGAGAGACCGACAGCGATAGACACAGACACAGAATGACAGAGAGAGACTGACAGAGCGATAGACGCAGACACAGAATGACAGAGAGAGACCGACAGAGCGATAGACACAGACACAGAATGACAGAGAGAGACTGACAGAGCGATAGACACAGACACAGAATGACAGAGAGAGACCGACAGAGCGATAGACACAGACACAGAATGACAGAGAGAGACTGACAGAGCGATAGACACAGACACAGAATGACAGAGAGAGACTGACAGCGATAGACACAGACACAGAATGACAGAGAGAGACTGACAGAGCGATAGACACAGACACAGAATGACAGAGAGAGACCGACAGCGATAGACACAGACACAGAATGACAGAGAGAGACTGACAGAGCGATAGACACAGACACAGAATGACAGAGAGAGACTGACAGAGCGATAGACACAGACACAGAATGACAGAGAGAGACCGACAGCGATAGACACAGACACAGAATGACAGAGAGAGACTGACAGATGCGGACAGACTGTTATGTTCCCCAGATTCTGTAATGTTGTTGGGTTCGTATATGTGTGTTTCAGGAAAAGGCTTCCCGGAATCTAAGCAGCTGATTGGTCAGCCCCATTAATGATTGGCGCTCTGACCACGCCCTCTCGTCAGGAGATACAGCTGTTTTCAATTTTCGACTCCTTCGGCAGCTTTAAAAGCGAGTGTTCCTTTGTTAGGAGGAGAGAGCTTCTTGGTATGTCCTGTGTTTTGTTGTTGGTCTGTATGAAGTTTTGTGAAGTATTTTGTAGCCGGTCCTGCTGACGTTTGTTTATGCTATAGGACTGTGTTTTGATTAGTGAAATTGTTCACTTTAAGTTTGTATTATTCTTTTTCATTTGTTCCCAGGGGGTAAGGGGAAGGCACCTTGGGAGTACTTCAGCAAGAGGCCTGCGGACATACATATACCCGTAGTATGTACTATAGTAGTAGTATGTCTATGCACACTAGGTAAGACCTGGGCGGAACATCCCCTGTATTTTGTTTAGTGTGCCAGTTGGTGCTAGTTAGGTAAGTTGTGGACAGGTAAGGTAGGAGAGGGGGCTCTTTAACTCTTACTTTCTTTGCTTTGGTTCCGTCCCGCCCCTTTTCCCCAAATGAACGTGCGAGGGAAATAAATTCCATGTGAACGGTAAAATGATCTGTCTCAGTCATCCTTACCCACACCTGAAGTCACAAACCTCTTTTACTCCACGAGGGGATGAGTGTAGCAGGATGTTGCATTGCTTCCTCCCAAGAGGCGTGTGTAACAGAGCGGGACAGAGGCACCGATAGAGATAGAGACTGCCAGAGACAGAGGGAGGCAGACAGAATGACAGAGACAGACAGAATGACAGAGACAGACAGAATGACGGAGACCGACAGATGGAGACCAACAAACGGAGACCGACAGACAGACAGACAGACAGAGACATTCAGACAGACAGAGAGATTCAGACAGAATGACGGAGACAGAATGACAGAGACAGACATAGGCAGACAGACAGGCATACAGTAAGACAGAGACAGACAGACAGAGACATTCAGACAGACAGAGAGATTCAGACAGAATGACGCAGACAGAATGACGGAGACAGAATGACAGAGACAGACAGAATGACAGAGACAGACAGAATGACGGAGACAGACAGAATGACGGAGACCGACAGGCGGAGACCGACAGACGGAGACCGACAGACGGAGACCGACAGACAGAGACATTCAGACAGACAGAGAGATTCAGACAGAATGACGGAGACAGACAGAGAATTATAGACAGATAAAGAGACATCGGTAGACAGACAAACAGGCGGATGGACGGAGACAGAGAGACATACAGAATGACGGAAACAGACAGATAGACAGACAGACGGAGACAGACACAGACAGAATGACAGACACAGACGGACGGACACAGACTGATGGATGGAGGCAGACAGACAGACAGACAGGCGGAGGCAGACAGACATACAGAAAGATAAAGAGACAGAAGCAGACAGAGACATACAGACAGATAAAGAGACAGAAGCAGACAGAGACATACAGACAGATAAAGAGACAGAAGCAGACAGACAGACGGAGACAGACACAGACAGAAATACAGACACAGACGGACGGACACAGACTGACGGATGGAGGCAGACAGAGACATACAGAAAGATAAAGAGACAGAGGCAGACAGAGACATACAGACAGATGAAGAGACAGAGGCAGCCAGAGACGTACAAACAGAGAAAGAGACAGAAGCAGACAGAGACATACAAACAGAGAAAGAGACAGAGGCAGACAGAGACATACAAACAGAGAAAGAGACAGAGGCAGACAGACATACAGACAGATAAAGAGACAGAAGCAGAAAGAGCATTACAGAAAGATAAAGAGACAGAGGCAGACAGACATACAGACAGATAAAGAGACAGAAGCAGACAGAGACATACAGACAGATAAAGAGACAGAGGCAGACAGACATACAGACAGATAAAGAGACAGAAGCAGACAGAGACATACAGACAGATAAAGAGACAGAAGCAGACAGAGACATACAGACAGATAAAGAGACAGAACCAAACAGAGACGTACAGAAAGACAGAGAAAGAGACAGACATAGGCAGACAGAGACAGACATAAGCAGACAGACAGGCATACAGACAGACAGACAGACAGACAAAGAGACAGAAGCAGACAGAGACATACAGACAGATAAAGAGACAGAAGCAGACAGAGACATACAGACAGATAAAGAGACAGAGGCAGACAGAGACATACAGACAGATAAAGAGACAGAGGCAGACAGACATACAGACAGATAAAGAGACAGAAGCAGACAGAGACATACAGACAGATAAAGAGACAGAAGCAGACAGAGCATTACAGAAAGATAAAGAGACAGAAGCAGACAGAGACGTACAGAAAGACAGAGAAAGAGACAGACATAGGCAGACAGAGACAGACATAGGCAGACAGACAGGCATACAGTAAGACAGAGACAGACAGACAGACAGACAGACAGACAGACAGACAGACAGACAGACAGACAGACAGACAGAGACAAACTGTGAGAATTACAGAGAAAGACAGAGACGGATGGACGGCTACTAAAGTCCCAAGCATCTTGTTTTATGCAGGCAGGGAGGGAAGCTCCCTCTTTAGAAATGTTTTTCAAGGGCAGAGTCTTGACAGATTTTGTCGAACAAACAAACTCTGTGGCTCCTGGAGCTCATCAACTGCAGGGTGTCAAATGGAATGACTATCCCTCCTGCCCTCCACCCGCCCTCCCCTCTGTCAGAGATGATGGCACCATACCGGAATACAGGGATCAGCCAAGGAATTAGTCTGAGGCTGGCAATGTCTCTTGCCTTGATTTCATCTTATTGAGGAGGGAAAAATGACTTTAGTCAAAAGTACTTTGAGCCAATGAAGTATTTGAAACCTCCCAAACAGGGCTTGTGTTGTTTTAGAAAGAAGATATAGTGTGTCTTGTCTCCCAGTGTTATTGTCTGAGATCATCAGGCTGTCTTCGTGTGTCTCTGAGGCTAAGCTCCTAATTGGCTATGGATCATCAATCTAGTAGAGCAACACGCACACACAGACACACACAGTCCCCATCCCAACGGCAGGAAGAGGAACGAGACAACATGGAATGGATTCTAGGTTGTAAGTCTCTTGAAGGCCCTAAAAGGATCAGGTCTCGGGCTGGATTGACCGAGTGGTTTTGGGAGGAAACCAAATGTACGCACGAAGCTGACATCATCCAACATGTCCATCTGTTCTCTCTCTCCTGACAGCCATCTTCTTTTTTAGTGAATTTTCTTCATATATGTAGAAGACATGTTGCCCCACACTGCCTCTAGAGGAAGAGTGGCAGACGGAAATGCAGAGTGTGAGAGCGAACCACAGCCTCATTACCCTCCCTATTACACAGTCTGAGGACGGACCACAGCCTCATTATCCTCCCTATTACACAGTCTGAGACTGGACCACAGCCTCATTACCCTCCCTATTACACAGTCTGAGGACGGACCACAGCCTCATTATCCTCCCTATTACACAGTCTGAGGACGGACCACAGCCTCATTATCCTCCCTATTACACAGTCTGAGGGCAGACCACAGCCTCATTACCCTCCCTATTACACAGTCTGAGGACGGACCACAGCCTCATTATCCTCCCTATTACACAGTCTGAGACTGGACCACAGCCTCATTACCCTCCCTATTACACAGTCTGAGGACGGACCACAGCCTCATTACCCTCCCTATTACACAGTCTGAGACAGGACCACAGCCTCATTATCCTCCCTATTACACAGTCTGAGACTGGACCACAGCCTCATTATCCTCCCTATTACACAGTCTGAGACTGGACCACAGCCTCATTATCCTCCCTATTACACAGTCTGAGGACGGACCACAGCCTCATTATCCTCCCTATTACACAGTCTGAGACTGGACCACAGCCTCATTACCCTCCCTATTACACAGTCTGAGACTGGACCACAGCCTCATTATCCTCCCTATTACACAGTCTGAGGACGGACCACAGCCTCATTATCCTCCCTATTACACAGTCTGAGACTGGACCACAGCCTCATTACCCTCCCTATTACACAGTCTGAGGGCGGACCATAGCCTGTTTACCCTCCCTATTACACAGTCTGAGTGCGGACCACAGCCTCATTACCCTCCTTATTACACAGATCCCAAAAATGATTTTAGTTTCCAGATTGAATTTCATAATAATGCCTCCGAAATTGTTGTTCAGAAGGAAAGGATTTGTCAATCTGACTCCAATCCAATAGTATTTTAATTGGCTGTTTTCACTTGAAGTCGTTCCCCATCTGATTTATGAACTCGGTGACAACAAGAGTGTTTTATTTCATTTCACTTTATCATCTTGATTTGGATGATAGCTGGACCTGGGGGTGTAAGTGGGTGGAGAGCCTTGAGGGCAGTTTATCATCTTGGTTTGGATGCTAGCTGGACCTGGGGCTGTAAGTGGGTGGAGGGCCTTGAGGGCAGTTTATCATCTTGGTTTGGATGCTAGCTAGACCTGGGGCTGTAAGTGGGCGGAGGGCCTTGAGGGCAGTTCATCATCTTGGTTTTGATGCTGGCTGGACCTGGGGGTGTAAGTGGGTGGAGGGCCTTGAGGGCCTTTCCATGTTGTGGTGTTGGACAAGAAGACAGCCTGTGGACTTACAGGGTCAACGAGTCCAGCCCATAAGCAGAACCAAATGACTTGGTCTAGAGGGGTTACCCCACAGCCACTCTTCAGTTCTGGATCTATTTGGTTTAGCTGAACTCTCACTGTCAGTCTAGGGTTTGAGACCACGGTCAGTGAAACACTGCAACGAAGGTCTTACACATTTGAACAGCACATGAGGTTTCTTCTGGGGTTGCAGCAAGCTCTCCACATTTCTCCACATCCATCCAGAGAGAGACTGCCTGCATATGTACTGTGAGCCCTGGCTTGCCTCAATATGGCTTTCCCATCAGTCTGTAAACATGTTATTTATTGACCCTAACGAGTTGGCCTGTATTTGTCCAACAACCCAGCCTTGGTACTCCAGGGGGTGTGGTGGGGGTTAGCTGGAGGGGGTGGGGTTTAGGTGGAGGTAGGGTGGGGGAGTGGGAGGGGGAAAGACAACTCTCTCTGGAGGATAAGGTTAGGATGTGAGGAGGACGAGGGCAGGATGAGAGGAGAGCATATTCTGCAACTCGGCTGCCCTTGGTCCAGTCGTTCTGTTAAAAAACAGAACACTAGTTCTCCATGTCATAAATCCACAACCATCTCTAACAGAATCAGTTCTCTCTGCTGTGTATTTTCTCTGAACGAACCGAGGAGGAACAAGCAAGGATATTGTTTCTGAAAGAGTCCATTTGCAATATGGAATATGTCTATATTCTCCTGGTAACTGCTGAAATAAAATGGGATTTTTGAGACAATGTTGGTGTGCGATTGAATGCAGATTTCGAGGCTGGGGGCTTGTACTGTAGCTTGAATCACAACAAAAGAAAATTATGAGAACAACATGCATGCTTTCAATTATTGCATACGGTACATTTCATTCTGAAGCTTACTTTTTTCAATTTAATGAGTTTTGGTCTATAAACATAGCTAAATGCTTCTGATTATAGGACTCGATCAATGTCTCTACCACAATACTAAACATAATGACAGCTAGCAGATGGAAAACATATCTGTCTAACTGCTTGTCACTTTGTTAACCCTCGTAGGTAAAACAAATGGAATTCACAGACATGGAGAATCGACGAAACACAAAAACATCCCGTAGTAAAATGGTGCTTTTATAGAAGAGTCTGTCCCTAGTTTTTCTGATGTTTATTGGTTCAAGAGAGAGAGATCATTTCCCATCAATAAAACCATACATCTTAACCCAATCCTCTTTTCAGTTTTGATTTCAGAAACAGCTGTTGACATCTCCATAATCACATTTTACATCCCGGGGCAATCTATGTCTGTACAATAAATGCAACATGTAGGCTACATGAAACCAAGCTCTTCTGTATCAAATCAATATTAAGCATATTGTTAGCAGAATATTCCTCTGGACAATAAATATGTTGGCTTCATCTTTCAGTATTGATGCAATCCACTTGGTCCTACATGCTGGTCCTGTATGAAAAGGTATTGACCATAGCTGTTGGATGCATCCCAAATTGCACTGTATTCCCTTTAAAGCGCACTAGTTTTGACCAGGAAAAATAGAGCTCAGGCCAAAAGCAGTGCACTATATAGGTAATAGGGAGCCAATTGGGACTCATGCCCACCTCTATGGCCCCAGGTCAGTGTGCATGGTTAGCCTTATGGAGGATGAATCTGAGCAGCTGTGGTCCATGGAGTTCTGTATGTCAGAGCGCGACAGCTAGGGAACATTCCTGGATTCTGCTCTCATTCAACAGGGACCAAGCTGTTTCATTACATATATTGACTGCACCCCACTCCACTCCCTGTACTGGTGGTCTACAGACTGTAGTCTACATCATGTTTCACCGACTCCACTCCACCCTGATCCACTGGTGTTCTACTGACTGTAGTCTACATTACTTCATTTCCCACGACCCTCACCAGACCTCCTGCTTGCGGAGGAAGTGACAGAATGACAGAGAGCACCAGAGAGGCAGGGTGGCAGAAGACGAGAGGATCCTATCAGTGCATGAATGGAATTACCCCTCTGCTGGTTTGGGATAATGAGGAAAAGGCGGATATGCAATAGGCTCTCTTATAATTCATTCATTGCACTTTCTCATTTAAACGTCTCTATGAAAAACCTCTCCTTCCATCTTCCGCCTCCCTTCCTCCCTTCCTTTTTCCTTTCTTTTTCATATGGCACGACATTTCTCAGAACAATGGTCAGTAATTCATTTTTAACAGAAAACATTTGCATAGTGGTAATTATGTGTGCCGTGTGTGTCACTGAAAAGGAATGTGCAGGCCTCTGCCCGGGAGGAGCACAGCGCAGGTGGTTGGAATCTGCTTCTATGCTGTTTTCTATCCCTCAACACCTACAATAGTTGTTATCTTCTTCTGCTGTAATGGATGGCAGAGTGGCACTACACTGTAGTTAGTTTCCTGTCCTTCCTACAAAATCATTTCCTGTAGACTGTGGTCTCGATCCCAGCGTTGTAAATGTCCTTTTTAAGAGGGCCAGGGACATACAGTTATGGATAAATTGTAGAATTAAACGGAAATGTGGTGTTAGATTAAAGCACCAACAAATGTTATCTCACATTTTTATCTCTAAGGTTATCTCTTATGTTATATCCAATTGTATATTTAATGTTATCTCTAATGTTAGCTCTCATGTTGTTTCTAATGTTATCTCTTTTGTCGTCTCTAACATTATCTCAAATGTTGTTTCTAATGTTGTTTCTAGTGTTGTTTCTAATGTTGTTTTTAATGTTCTCTAATGTTACCTCTAAGGTTGTTTCTCATGTTGTTTCTAATGTTATATCTAATGTTATCTCTAATGTTATGTCTCATGTTGTTTCTCATGTTATCTCTAATGTTATGTCTCATGTTGTTTCTCATGTTATCCCTAATGTTATGTCTCATGTTGTTTCTCATGTTATCTCTAATGTTATGTCTCATGTTGTGTCTCATGTTATCCCTAATGTTATGTCTCATGTTGTTTCTCATGTTATCTCTAATGTTATGTCTCATGTTGTTTCTCATGTTATCTCTAATGTTATGTCTCATGTTGTTTCTCATGTTATCTCTAATGTTATGTCTCATGTTGTTTCTCATGTTATCCCTAATGTTATGTCTCATGTTGTTTCTCATGTTATCTCTAATGTTATGTCTCATGTTGTTTCTCATGTTATCTCTAATGTTATGTTTCATGTTGTTTCTCATGTTATCCCTAATGTTATCTGTGATGTTGTTTCTTTTCACCCTAACAGTGTGTGTTGCTTGATCTGTTTTATTCCTGAGAAGTGTTGGTGATCTGACAGGATTTCACATTTCTAGAGAAGCGTTGGTGATCTGACAGGATTTCACATTTCTAGAGAAGCGTTGGTGATCTGACAGGATTTCACATTTCTAGAGAAGCGTTGGTGATCTGACAGGATTTCACATTTCTAGAGAAGCGTTGGTGATCTGACAGGATTTCACATTTCTAGAGAAGTGTTGGTGATCTGACAGGATTTCACATTTCTAGAGAAGTGTTGGTGATCTGACAGGATTTCACATTTCTAGAGAAGCGTTGGTGATCTGACAGGATTTCACATTTCTAGAGAAGTGTTGGTGATCTGACAGGATTTCACATTTCTAGAGAAGTGTTGGTGATCTGACAGGATTTCACATTTCTAGAGAAGCGTTGGTGATCTGACAGGATTTCACATTTCTCGAGAAGTGTTGGTGATCTGACAGGATTTCACATTTCTCGAGAAGTGTTGGTGATCTGACAGGATTTCACATTTCTAGAGAAGTGTTGGTGATCTGACAGGATTTCACATTTCTAGAGAAGCGTTGGTGATCTGACAGGATTTCACATTTCTAGAGAAGCGTTGGTGATCTGACAGGATTTCACATTTCTAGAGAAGTGTTGGTGATCTGACAGGATTTCACATTTCTAGAGAAGTGTTGGTGATCTGACAGGATTTCACATTTCTAGAGAAGTGTTGGTGATCTTACAGGATTTCACATTTCTAGAGAAGCGTTGGTGATCTGACAGGATTTCACATTTCTCGAGAAGTGTTGGTGATCTGACATGATTTCACATTTCTCGAGAAGTGTTGGTGATCTGACAGGATTTCACATTTCTCGAGAAGTGTTGGTGATCTGACAGGATTTCACATTTCTTGATGATGGTTTGTTTTAATGAAAAGTAGCTTTTTTACTTTGTGGTTTCAAAGTATATTTTAGCCAGTGATCCATCTCTGTCTTCCTAAGTGTCTTTCTAAAGACCTCTGGGTTTATTTGACCTCCTTTACTGAGTTCATTTAAATGTTTCATTATGCTGAATTCTTCTGCCTGATACAGAAACTGATCATGTTCTAACTGACGTCTACATGTCCACTTTGCAACACACTTCATTTGATATAGGAATGGAGTGTGTCTCTCTCTGTGTGTGTGTCCCTGCGTGACTGTGTATGTGCATATATGATGAGATAGGGGTTAGAAGTGTGTGTTTGAAACGTGACACTGCAGGGGCCAATTGGATCCTTATTAAGGCACTCTTTCATGTGCTGTACCCATCCATACTACCTCCCAAATAGAACCCACTGTAGTGCACTCATTTTGACCATGAACTATAGGGCTCTGGTCAAAAGTAGTGCACTATATATGGAATAGGGTAAAATTTGGGACACCCAACCAGAGTCTGCCTTGACTTGTTCAGCCGGAATCAAGTGCATCCTTATTCCAAAGTGTTCACCTTTTACTTTAAGAAAATTAAACAAGCCTTTCACCCAGTCATCCACCCAGTCATTGCTGGGTGAAAACATTGATAGTGTGTGACTGAGAAAATACAGATGTGGGATCTTAATTTGAGATAGTTTACAGTGGGAAAATTGTCCTGCAGCAACAGGACATGTGAGTTATTATGTAGAATATAATTTATGGAAATATTTTTGGGGGTTAACACATTTTCCATTAGGACAAATCAAGTCTGAAGTATCAAAGTGAAATTTTCAAACTTTAGAAGCCATTTAAAACTCAAATACACTACACATTTGCATTTCCTCCTTTGCAGAAACATTGTTGGGCAACAAAATAGTGATCAAATTAAGATTCTACATCTGTAATCGCAGTGTCATGATATTTTTATCCTTGCTACCTAAATCACCTTCTCTCTGACTGCATTGCACTTTCCTTTTCTTCACTGAAGACCATTTCATCATGGCTGAAGTAGAGGGGCCCATGAGGAGATGTCTTCAGGCGTAGATGACAGCAGAACAAATTAGATTCATTTTGTTTTCAAACATGTTTTTGTTTATAACAAAATGTGCCAGGTGGAATTGTCATTATGTGGAGTCTCGGTACACTACACAGATATTTGGAAGGGAGGAAGACGAGAGGGATACCAATGGACAGTCCATGTACTCAGGAATGCTGGGATATTTTAAAGGGATGTGTTTCTTCTGTGTCCCAGACGGCCAGTGAATGAGAGCAGCAACACCCCGTGTTTGGGTCTGGGTCAGATGCTCCCCACAAGGGCACATCAAGTTGAGATGTGTAAAAACTTACTGTGAGGCAGAGCCATTACTGTTGTGTCCCAAATGGCCCTCTATTCTCTATATTGCACTACTTCTGGCCAGAGCCCTGGTAAAAGGAATGCACTATTTAGGGAATAGGGTGCCATTTGGGATGTAATCTCTGGGCTCTGGTAGGAGGTGATGTAGGTACAGTACTGTAGCCTATCTGATCTACTGTATTTTATTAGTTTTTTTTCTTATGATCCCCATTAGTCGACGCCAATGGTGACATTCCTCCAAGCACTTCATGTAATGTTCAGTATTTGAGTGTCTATAGGATATGTTTGGATGAATCCTGGTCAAGCCCATGTGTGGGCACAAACAGAGAGAAGCCACCTATAAATAGTGATTGATTTCAACTGAAATGGAAACATGTTTTGACCTGACATACTGGGCCTGGTAGCCAGGTTGAGTACTGTCGGGTTTTTACTGCAGTGGTCCATCATGTCCAGCTGCTTTGCTTTTAGCAGGATACAGAAGGCTCTTTGATAGTCTGGCCCTTTTGCCACACTTGCTGCTCATCAGGTTTCAGTTAGGAGTTGGAGTCCCCCTCAGCTCCACGTTTCTTCAGTGTTCTCTGTCATTTAATGAATTTAAAAATCATTACCCCCTCCCTTCCTTACAGAGTGATTGTACCACACTTCACACCCTGTACTGGTGGTATATTTTGTTTATTTATTTTCATACTGTATGATTTATTTGTAGAAGTAACCAAATTATGTATTAGTTTATTATGACAGAGATAGAAATAATGTTGCTTGCAAGAATGTTCCGGAGAGGTTGTGCCAGGACACACTGGAGGGTGTGCACAATTGTTCTTCTTACTTCTTTTGCTCTTTTTTTAGACAACAGCTGAAGAAGAAGGAAACCCCACTTCTCAGACCCTCTCTGTGGTCTATTGAGACACATCACCAGGGAGGAAGGTAGACCCCTGTCTAAGAACCCCCTCTCTTGCCCCCTGCACCAATCCCAGGGGGTTGCGCCTCATGAGACGTAAGGGAATTGGAGAGGATTGTTCATGTTTTGCCACCGTAGCGTTTCGACCTCTAATTACCGTGTGAGGGGCCTCCGTCAACAGCCTGTTTCTCTGGTTGATTTATCAGCTTGGAGAAATGGTGTTCTCATGACACGTGTGTGTGTGTGTGTGTGTGTGTGTGTGTGTGTGTGTGTGTGTGTGTGTGTGTGTGTGTGTGTGTGTGTGTGTGTCGCTCACCTCTCTCACCTGCTCAGAGTATCATCTCTCTTCTTCTGGGCTATTCAACCTATTCAACTGCTGTACAAGAATCAAAAATCACTGATTGAGGTTTTCAGAGCCATTTTTCTTCCTACTTCACGAAAGGGCTTGGTGAGGCTTGTTCCTGACAATGTGAAATGTTGTTTTTACTGTGACGCTCCAAGGCATGACAGCATTCTTGTATTAATCAGTGTTTACAAAGTGACTGAATCATGTCAGACTGTTTGAACTGCTCAATAAGACATTCTGGTTCCCATGGTCAAACTTCGTCTTAGATATCCGTATACAAATACAATGTTTACTGGCAGTGTTTCAAGCTTTAAACCTTCATGGAAAACATACTCCCAAGGTCTCATCTCAAGCTCTGAGGACAGCACAGAGCTGAGTGTGATTACATGTTGTAGGCCTCGGACAGAACACAAACGCAGTGAAACAAAACAGTCCCATAAAAGCATTGATTACCATCCATCCAGCCATCCAGCCATCCAGCCATCCAGCGTCGGACATGTCGTATCTGCCAAAAGAAACTCTGTTTGGTGGAGCTCAGTAATGGATGAGGTGCATGAATGGAACCTAGAGACAGGTCCAACCAAAGGAAACTTTCCTCTCCTTTACCCATGAATGGCTTTCTTTATCTCTGAACAAGCTTAGACATTTTAATTGGCCAATATGGTTCTTTGGAGCATGATTGGGATTCTGGAATTCCACAGGGTTCCGGGATTCGTCCATCATTACGCATTACAGGAGGCTGTGCCAGTGGTTGGAGCCTGTTCAAATGGGGCCTAATAGAGTTTTATGGACAATCAATGGGCTGGGGTTTGGGAAGGCGAAGAGAGAGCTTTGTCTCAGAACGGAGTGGGATTGTGTTAGGGAGACTGGTAGAGGTCAACAATATGACTGTTACTAGGCATCTTAGCATCAATCAAGCCCTCTCATCTCTCCTCTCAGAGACGGGCTATTATGATGCTATATTGGAGAGTGTCATTTTAACTAGACCTGAGAGCCTCCATTCAATGGACAGCTATTCAAGAAAAGTAAAGGGCTTGGCAGGATCAATGATGGCCTTGTACCCAACCAGGGCTCTAATGACCATTTTGGTTCAAATGCTCCTACATTTTGAAACGTTTTATTTGGGAGTAACAGTGTGCCTGGAAATTGTTGTTGTTGTTGTTGTAATGATAATGCTTGGCTGTACTGTTGTTTCCAGAGTAGTTCCTGTCATGCTTGCACCATTAATACATTTAAAACTTCTTGTTTCTAGCCCAAACAGTTCAAAAGATCTGACCCAGTATTTTCTTACTGTGGCAGATAATGTTCTCTCTAAAAATACTCACAGTCATGGGGTGTTAATTGTTTTACATCTTGTTCAGTCATGTTTGTGACTTAAGTAGCTAGCTAACAACCTGGTAACTTTACCAATATTCAGGTCCTCCTGCTGTTCAAATATACAAAAATCTGAAATGTCGCTGTACACGTTAACAACCGTTGTTTTATATAATAACACGAGAACATAGGGATGTATCTGAAATGCAGCTGTAGCTGCCGTAGGCCTATATATAATTTGCACGTACCAACACGCACAGATCAGTATTGCTATTTATCCATTCATCCAACAGACTTGATGCCACGGTGTTGCTATTTATCCATTCATCCAGCAGACTAGATGCCACGGTGTTGCTATTTATCCAATCATCCAGCAGACTAGATGCCACGGTGTTGCTATTTATCCAATCATCCAGCAGACTAGATGCCACGGTGTTGCTATTTATCCATTCATCCAGCAGACTAGATGCCACGGTGTTGCTATTTATCCATTCATCCAACAGACTTGATGCCACGGTGTTGCTATTTTTCCATTCATCCAGCAGACTAGATGCCACGGTTTTGCTATTTATCCAATCATCCAGCAGACTAGATGCCACGGTGTTGCTATTTATCCATTCATCCAGCAGACTAGATGCCACGGTGTTGCTATTTATCCAATCATCCAGCAGACTAGATGCCACGGTGTTGCTATTTATCCAATCATCCAGCAGACTAGATGCCACGGTGTTGCTATTTATCCATTCATCCAGCAGACTAGATGCCACGGTGTTGCTATTTATCCATTCATCCAACAGACTTGATGCCACGGTGTTGCTATTTTTCCATTCATCCAGCAGACTAGATGCCACGGTGTTGCTATTTATCCAATCATCCAGCAGACTAGATGCCACGGTGTTGCTATTTATCCATTCATCCAGCAGACTAGATGCCACGGTGTTGCTATTTATCCATTCATCCAACAGACTTGATGCCACGGTGTTGCTATTTTTCCATTCATCCAGCAGACTAGATGCCACGGTGTTGCTATTTATCCAATCATCCAGCAGACTAGATGCCACGGTGTTGCTATTTATCCATTCATCCAGCAGACTAGATGCCACGGTGTTGCTATTTATCCATTCATCCAAAAGACTTGATGCCACGGTGTTGCTATTTATCCATTCATCCAGCAGACTAGATGCCACAGTATTGCTATTTATCCATTCATCCAGCAGACTAGATGAAACGGTGTTGCTATTTATCCATTCATCCAGCAGACTAGATGCCACAGTATTGCTATTTATCCATTCATCCAGCAGACTAGATGAAACGGTGTTGCTATTTATAAATTATAACATCGAACAGATGGAATAATCAACCACATCTAACAGATGGATTAATCAGCCACATCTAACAGATGGATTAATCAGCCACATCTAACTGTAACGGCGTTCTTCGTTTGTCGCAAGAAAGTCGGACCGAAATGCAAATGCAAATCCCCCCTAAGGTGCGGACTCCCGGACGCACCTCAAAACCATGGGGAGGGTCCGGGTGGGCGTCTGTCCATGGTGGCGGTTCCGGCTCGGGAAGTGGACCCCACTCCATAAATGTCATAGTTCCTCCCCTTCGCGTCCTGGGATAATCCGTCCTCGCCGCCGACCATGGCCTAATAGTCCTCACCCAGAACCCCACTGAACTGAGGAGTAGCTCGTGACTGAGGGGCAGCTCGGGACTGAGGGGCAGCTCAGGACTGAAGCAGCTCGGGACTGAGGGGAAGCTCGGGACTGAGGGGAAGCTCGGGACTGAGGGGCAGCTCGGGACTGAGGGGCAGCCCAGCACTGAGAGGAAGCCCAGCCAGGCAGTTGAATCCGGCAGATCCTGGCTGGCTGGCAGTTCTGGCAGATCCTGGCTGACTGGCGGATCTGGAAGAGTCTGGTTGACTAGCAGATCTGGAAGAGTCTGGTTGACTGGCAGATCTGGAAGATTCTGGTTGACTAGCAGATCTGGAAGAGTCTGGCTGACTGGAAGAGTCTGGCTGACTGGCAGATCTGGAAGAGTCTGGCTGACTGGCATATCTAGAAGAGTCTGGCTGACTGGCAGATCTGGAAGAGTCTGGCTGACTAGCAGATCTGGAAGAGTCTGGCTGACTGGCAGATCTGGAAGAGTCTGGCTGACTGGAAGAGTCTGGCTGACTGGCAGATCTGGAAGAGTCTGGCTGACTGGCAGATCTAGAAGAGTCTGGCTGACTGGAAGAGTCTGGCTGACTGGCAGATCTGGAAGAGTCTGGCTGACTGGCAGATCTAGAAGAGCCTGGCTGACTGGCAGATCTGGAAGAGTCTGGCTGACTGGCAGATCTGGAAGAGTCTGGCTGACTGGCAGATCTGGAAGAGTCTGGCTGACTGGCAGATCTTGAAGAGTCTGGCTGACTGGCAGATCCTGGCAGACTGACGGCTCTGGCTGCTTCATGCTGACTGGCGGCTCTGGCTGCTCCATGCAGATTGACAGCTGTGGCGGCTTCTTGCAGACTGACAGCTCTGGCTGCTCCATGCAGACTAACAGCTCTGGCAGCTTCTTGCAGACTGGCAGCTCCTTGCAGACTGGCAGCTCCTTGCAGACTGGCATCTCCTTGCAGACTGACAGCTCTGGCTGCTCCATGCAGACTAACAGCTCTGGCAGCTCCTTGCAGACTGGCAGCTCCTTGCAGACTGGCAGCTCCTTGCAGACTGGCAGCTCCATGCAGACTGGCAGCTCTGGCTGCTCCCTGCAGACTGACAGCTCTGACTGCTCCATGCAGACTGACAGCTCTGGCTGCTCCATGCAGACTTGCAGCTCTCGCTGCTTCATGCAGACTGACAGCTCTGACTGCTCCATGCAGACTGACAGCTCTGACTGCTCCAAGCAGACTGACAGCTCTGGCTGATCCATGCAGACTGGCTGCTCTAGCTGCTCCAAGCAGACTGGCAGCTCTGGCTGCTCCATGCAGACTGGCAGCTCAGGCTGCTCTGAACAGGCAGGAGGCTCCGGCAGCGCTGCAGAGGAGGAAGGCTCTGATAGCGCTGAACAGACAGGAGACTCCAGCAGCGCTGTAGAGGAGGAAGGCTGGAGCACCGAGCCTGCCCAACCTTACCTGGTTGAATACTCTCGAATACTCTCTCCTGCCAGTGCGGCGAGGTGGAATAGCCCGCACTGGGCTATGTAGGCGAACCGGAGACACCGATCGCAAGGCAGGTGCCATATAAGCCAGCCCAAGGAGACGCACTGGGGACCAGATGCGTAGAGCCGGCTTCATGGCATTTGGCTTGACGCTCAATCTAGCCCGGCCGATACGTGGAGCTGAAATATACCGCACGGGCTATGCACCCGCACTGGGGACACCGTGCGCACCACTGCATAACACGGTGCCTGCCCGGTCTCTCTAGCCACCCAGTAAGCACAGGGAGTTTGCGCAGGTCTCCTACCTGGCGTAGTCATACTCCCTGTAAGCCCCCCCCCAAGAAATTTTTGGGGCTGATTCCCGGGCTTTCCTCTGAGCCGTCGTGATTGCCTCTCCAACTCCATTCTCCTATAGCCCTCTTCGCACTGCTCCAGCGAATCCCAGGCGGGTTCCGGCACTCTCTCTGGGTCGACCGCCCACCTGTCTATCTCCTCCCACGTCGTATACTCCATACTTCTACTGTCCATAACGTCCTCCCTTCGCTGCTCCTGCTGTCGCTGCCTGTTACCATGCCGCTCGGTCCGTGTGTGTTGGGTGATTCTGTAACGGCGTTCTTCATTTGTCGCAAGAAAGTCGGACCGAAATGCAGCGTGGTGGTTACTCATGTTTTTAATGAATGAATCGCGGTACATGAAATAACTGATACAAAATACAAAACAACAAAACGGAACGTGAAACCTAATTACAGCCTATCTGGTGAAACTACACAGAGACAGGAACAATCACCCACAAAATACACAGTGAAACCCAGGCTACCTAAATACGGTTCCCTATCAGAGACAACAAGAATCACCTGAATGAGAACAGCCTCAGGCAGCCAAACCTAAACTAAACACACCCCTAATCAACCACAATCCCAATGCCTACAAAAAAACAATACGACAACACAATAACATAAACCCATGTCACACCCTGGCCTGACCAACTAATTAACTAAAACACAAAATACTAAGACCAAGGCGTGACACTAACAGACTGAATAATCAGCCACATCTAAAAGATGGATTAATCAACCATATCTAACAGACAGAATAATCAACCACATCTAACAGATGGATTAATCAACCACATCTAACAGACAGAATAATCAACCACATCTAACAGATGGAATAATCAACCACATCTAACAGACAGAATAATCAACCATATCTAACAGACAGAATAATCAACCACATCTAACAGATGGATTAATCAACCACATCTAACAGACAGAATAATCAACCACATCTAACAGATGGAATAATCAGCCACATCTAACAGATGGATTAATCAACCACATCTAACAGACAGAATAATCAACCACATCTAACAGACAGAATAATCAACCACATCTAACAGATGGAATAATCAGCCACATCTAACTGATGGATTAATCAGTCACATCTAACTGATGGATTAATCAGTCACATCTAACTGATGGATTAATCAGCCACATCTAACAGATGGAATAATCAACCACATCTAACAGATGGATTAATCAACCACATCTAACAGATGGATTAATCAGTCACATCTAACTGATGGATTAATCAGCCACATCTAACAGATGGAATAATCAACCACATCTAACAGATGGAATAATCAACCACATCTAACAGATGGATTAATCAGTCACATCTAACAGATAGATTAATCAGCCACATCTAATAGATGGATTAATCAGCCACATCTAACAGATGGAATAATCAGTCAAATCAAATCAAATTTTATTTGTCACATACACATGGTTAGCAGATGTTAATGCGAGTGTAGCGAAATGCTTGTGCTTCTAGTTCTGACAATGCAGTAATAACCAACAAGTAATCTAACTAACAATTCCTGATCTACTCTCTAATACACAGTGTAAGGGGATAAAGAATATGTACATAAGGATATATGAATGAGTGATGATACAGAGCAGCATAGGCAAGATACAGTAGATGGTATCGAGTACAGTATATACATGTGAGATGAGTATGTAAACAAAGTGGCATAGTTAAAGTGGCTAGTGATACATGTATTACATAAGGATGCAGTCGATGATATAGAGTACAGTATATACGTATGCATATGAGATGAATAATGTAGGGTAAGTAACATTATATAAGGTAGCATTGTTTAAAGTGGCTAGTGATATATTTACAACATTTCCCATCAATTCCCATTATTAAAGTGGCTGGAGTTGAGTCAGTGTCAGTGTGTAGGCAGCAGCCACTCAATGTTAGTGGTGGCTGTTTAACAGTCTGATGGCCTTGAGATAGAAGCTGTTTTTCAGTCTCTCGGTCCCAGCTTTGATGCACCTGTACTGACCTCGCCTTCTGGATGATAGCGGGGTGAACAGGCAGTGGCTCGGGTGGTTGTTTTCCTTGATGATCTTTATGGCCTTCCTGTAACATCGGGTGGTGTAGGTGTCCTGGAGGGCAGGTAGTTTGCCCCCGATGATGCGTTGTGCAGACCTCACTACCCTCTGGGGAGCCTTACAGTTGAGGGCGGAGCAGTTGCCGTACCAGGCGGTGATACAGCCCGCCAGGATGCTCTCGATTGTGCCTCTGTAGAAGTTTGTGAGTGCTTTTGGTGACAAGCCGAATTTCTTCAGCCTCCTGAGGTTGAAGAGGCGCTACTGCGCCTTCTTCACGATGCTGTCTGTGTGAGTGGACCAATTCAGTTTGTCTGTGATGTGTATGCCGAGGAACTTAAAACTTGCTACTCTCTCCACTACTGTTCCATCGATGTGGATAGGGGATTATTCCCTCTCTCAGATGGAATAATCAGCCACATCTAACAGATGGAATAATCAGTCACATCTAACTGATGGATTAATCAGTCACATCTAACAGATGGATTAATCAGCCACATCTAACAGATGGAATAATCAACCACATCTAACAGATGGATTAATCAACCACATCTAACAGATGGATTAATCAGCCACATCTAACAGATGGATTAATCAGTCACATCTAACAGATGGATTAATTAGCCACATCTAACAGATGGATTAATCAGCCACATCTAACTGATGGATTAATCAGCCACATCTAACAGATGGATTAATCAGCCACATCTAACAGATGGATTAATCAGCCACATCTAACAGATGGATTAATCAGCCACATCTAACAGATGGATTAATCAGCCACATCTAACAGATGGATTAATCAACCACATCTAACAGATGGAATAATCAGCCACATCTAACAGATGGATTAATCAGCCACATCTAACAGATGGATTAATCAACCACATCTAACAGATGGAATAATCAGCCACATCTAACAGATGGATTAATCAGTCACATCTAACAGATGGATTAATCAGTCACATCTAACAGATGGATTAATCAACCACATCTAACAGATGGAATAATCAGCCACATCTAACAGATGGATTAATCAGCCACATCTAACAGATGGATTAATCAGTCACATCTAACAGATGGATTAATCAACCACATCTAACAGATGGAATAATCAGCCACATCTAACAGATGGAATAATCAGCCACATCTAACAGATGGAATAATCAGCCACATCTAACAGATGGATTAATCAGTCACATCTAAAAGATGGATTAATCAGTCACATCTAACAGATGGATTAATCAACCACATCTAACAGATGGAATAATCAGCCACATCTAACAGATGGATTAATCAGCCACATCTAACAGATGGATTAATCAGTCACATCTAACAGATGGATTAATCAACCACATCTAACAGATGGATTAATCAACCACATCTAACAGATGGAATAATCAGTCACATCTAACAGACGGAATTATCAGCCACATCTAACAGATGGAATTATTAGCCACATCTAACAGATGGAATAATCAGCCACATCTAACAGATGGATTAATTAGCCACATCTAACAGATGGAATAATCAGCCACATCTAACAGATGGAATTATTAGCCACATCTAACAGATGGATCAATCAGACACATCTAACAGATATTAGAGACCAGATTACCAACAATGATGAGACAGCCTACAGGGAAGAAGTGTAGATCCTTGAGTGTGGTGCCAAAATAACCTCTCACCCACCCAATGTCAACAAAACAAAAGAGCTGATTGTAGACTTCAGGAAACAGCAGAGGGAACACCCCCCCACCCACATCGACAGGAACGCAGTGGAGAAGGTGGAAAGCTTCAAGTTTCTCGGCGTACACATCACTGACGAACTAAAATGGTCCACCCACACAGACAATGTGGTGAAGAAGGCGCAACAGAGCATCTTTAAACTCAGGAAGCTGAAGAAATTTGACTTAAACCCTCAAACTTTTACAGATGCACAATTGGGAGCATTCTATCGGGCTGTATCACCACCTGGTACAGAAACTGAACCCCTCGCAACTGCAGGGCTTTCCAGAGGGTGGTGCGGTCTGCTTCTATCTCAAGGCCATCATACTGTTAAATAGCCATCACTAGAATATTCGAGGCTGCTGCCCTATATAGACTTGAAATCACTGGTCACTTTAATATTGGAACACTTGTCAATTTACTAATGACATATTTTGCAGTCAAAAGTTTACATACACTTATGTTGGAGACATTACATCTCGTTTTTCAATCACTCCACAAATTTCTTGTTAACAAACTACAGTTTTGGCAAGTCAGTTAGGAATTCTACTTCGAGCATGACACAAGTCATTTTTCCAACAATTGTTTACAGACAGATTATTTCACTGTATCACAATTCCAGTGAGTCAGAACTTTACATACACTAAGTTGACTGTTCCTTTAAACAGCTTGGAAAATTCCAGAGAATGATGCCATGGCTTTAGAAGCTTCTGATTGGCTAATTGACATCATCTGAGTTAATTGGAGGTGTACCTGTGGATGTATTTCAAGTCCTACCTTCAAACTCAGTGACTCTTTGCTTGACATCATGGGAAAATCAAAAGAAATCAGCCAAGACTTCAGAAAAAAACTGTAGACCTCCACAAGTCTGGTTCATCATTGGGAGCAATTTCCAAAGGTATCTATATCCACAGTAAAACAAGTACAATATCGACATAACCTGAAAGGCTGCTCAGCAAGGAAGATGTTGCTCCAAAACCGCCATAAAAAAAGCAGACTATGGTTTGCGACTACACACACGGAGACAAATATCGTAGTTTTTGGAGAAATATCCTCTGGTCTGATGAAACAAAAATATAACTGTTTGGCCATAATTGTAAAGGTTTTCTTCTGGTGAAAGAGAGGCGGACCAAAATGCAGCGTGGTTGGTTTTGTACATCTTTAATAAAGATGAAAATACAACAATCTACAAAACAAGAAACGTGAAAAACCAAAACAGTCCTATCTGGTGCCACAAACACAGAGACAGGAACAATCACCCACAAGAGACCTAAAGAATATGGCTGCCTAAATATGGTTCCCAATCAGAGACAACGATAAACTCCTGCCTTCTTATTGAGAACCACTCTCGGCAACCACAGACTTACCTAGAGTACTACTCTAACCACAATCCCATAACTACAAACAACCCCAGACAAAACAAACCACATAAATCCCCATGTCACATCCTGGCCTAACCAAAATAATAACGAAAACACAGAATACTAAGGCCAGGGCGTGACAGTACCCCCCCCAAAGGAGCGGACTCCCGGCCGCCACCTAAATCCATAGGGGAGGGTCTGGGTGGGCGTCTGTCCACGTTGGCGGCTCTGGTGCTGGACGTGGACCCCATTCCAACATAGTCTCTGTCCACCTCCTTCGCGTTCCTTGATTGGCGACCCTCGTCGCCGACCCAGGCCTACTAACACCAACAAAGGGCCCCCCTGGACTGAGGGGTGCCTCACGACTGAGGAAGTTCAGGACCGAGGGGTAGCACGGGACTGAGGGGTAGCTCAGGACTGAGAGGAAGCTCAGGCAGGTTGATGGATCTGGCAGACCCTGGCTGGCTGGTGGTTCTGGCGGATCCTGGCTGACTTGCGGTACTGGCGGCTCCTGGCTGACTGGCAGCTCCTGGCTGACTGGCGGCACTGGCGGCTCCTGGCTGACTGGAGGCACTGGCGGCTCCTTGCAGACTGGCGGCACTGGCGGCGCTGGGCAGACGGGTGGCTCAGGCGGTGCTGGGCAGACTGGCGACTCTGATGGCGCTAGGCAGACGGGTAGCTCAGGCGGCGCTGGGCAGACTGGCGACTCTGATGGCGCTGGGCAGACGGGAAGCTCCGGCAATGCTGGAGAGGAAGGCTCTGGCAGCGCTGGACTGAGGAGCTCTGGCGCCTCTGGAATGAGGGGCTCTGGCGCCTCTGGGCTGAGGGGCTCTGGCGCCTCTGGGCTGAGGGGCTCTTGCACCTCTGGGCTGAGTGGCTCTGGCGCCTCAGATTCCAACAGCGCCGGACAGGCGGGAAACTCCGGCAGCGCCGTACAGGCGGGAGACTCCGGCGGCGCTGGACAGGCGGGAGACTCTGGCTGCGCTGGAGAAGCGCTGGGCAGACGGGAAGCTCCGGCAATGCTGGAGAGGAAGGCTCTGGCAGCGCTGGACTGAGGAGCTCTGGCGCCTCTGGAATGAGGGGCTCTGGCCCCTCTGGACTGAGGGGCTCTGGTGCCTCTGGACAGAGAAGCTCTGGCGCCTCTGGACTGAGGGGCTCTGGCGCCTCTGGACTGAGGGGCTGAAACTCTGGTAGCGCCGGACAAGCAAGTATTTGGAGTTTTGGTGAGGAGAGCACCGGAACAATATTAGTCTGTCGGTGCACGAGGGAAAGGACGCACACCTACTAGTTTTGATTTCCTATTGAACATATTACTTTACGTATAAAATATTCTAGTTTATTTACATTTCAGAGTATCTGAGGATTACATAGAAACGTTTTTTGACTTGTTTGGATGAAGTTTAGCAGTAGCTTTTTGGACTCCTTGTGTCTGTATGTTGAATTTGTGGATTACAGAAATCGATGGCGCCAACTAAACAGATTTAAAGAAGAATTTTGGGGATTTAAAGAAGAATTTTATCTAACCAAACGGCCATTCATGTTGTAGCTGGGACTCTTGGGATTGTAAATAGAAGAAGATCTTCAAAAGTAAGTTATTTATTAAATCAACTATTTGTGATTATATGAAGCCTGTGCTGGTTGAAAAATATGTTAATTTGGGGCGCCGTCCTCAGACAATTGCATGGTATACTTTCGCCGTGAGAGCCTATTATAAATTGGACAATGCAGTTATATTAACCATAATTTAAACTTTTAAATTATATAAGATACTTGCATGTTCATGAATGTTTAATATTACAATTATTTATTTGAGTTGTGCGCCCTCCAATTTCACCGACTGTTGTCGGCTGGTGTCCGACTAGTGGGACGCCTATCCCTTCACCCTGGAGAAGAGTCCACTAAGCAAGCTGCTCCTGGGGTTCTGTTCACCAACACAAACATGCCCCATATAGCCCCAGGACAGCAACACAATTAGACCCAACCAGATCATGAGAAAACAAAAAGATAATTTCTTGACACATTGGAAAGAATTAACAAAAAAACTGAACAAACAATAATTCTAATTGCCCCTAAAGAAAGAGTACACAGTGGCAGAATACCTAACCACTGTGACTGACCCAAAATTAAGGACAGGTTTGAGTACGTACAGACTCAGTGAGCATAGCCTTGCTATTGAGAGAGGCTGCCATAGGCAGATTTTGTGGACCTGCCCACTGTCCACAAAATGAGGTGGAAACGGAGCTGGACTTCCGAAACTCCTGTCCAATGTATGACCATATTAGAGACATATATTTCCATAAGACTACACAGACTCACAAAGAATTAGAAAACAAATCAAATTTTGATAAACTCTAATATCTTTTGGGTGAAATACTAAAGTGTGCCATCACAGCAGCAAGATTTGAGACCTGTTGCCACAAGAAAAGGGCAACCAGTGAAGAACAAACATCATTGTGAATACAACCCATTATTCTGTTAATTTATTTTTTATTTTGTACTTGAACTATTTGCACATCGTTAAAACACTGTACATAGCAATAATATGACATCTGAAATGTGGATATTCCTTTGAGCGTAATGTTTACTGTTCATTTTGATTGTATATTTCACTTTTGTTTATTATCTATCTCACTTGCTTTGACAATGTCAACAATGTTTCCTTTACTCTCTGAATTGAATTGAGTTGAAAAGTAGGAGGATGTTAGATGAGCGGGTTGGAGATGTAGGGAGAGCTGGTAGAGGATATGTATCCATTCTAGCCTCTAACACCTAATGGAAGACTCTCATTTTCTTTGTCCCTCTCTTCCCATCTCTCTCTCTCTCTCTCTTTCTCTCTCTCTCTTTCTCTCTCTCTCTCTCTCTCTCTCTCTCTCTCTCTCTCTCTCTCTCTCTCTCTCTCTTTCTCTCTCTCTCTCTCTCTCTCTTTCTCTCTCTCTCTCTTTCTCTCTCTCTCTTCCCATCTCTCTCTCTCTCTTCCCATCTCTCTCTCTCTCTCTCTTTCTCTCTCTCTCTTTCTCTCTCTCTCTCTCTCTCTCTCTCTCTCTCTCTCTCTCTCTTTCTCTCTCTCTCTCTCTTTCTCTCTCTCTTTCTCTCTCTCTCTCTCTTTCTCTCTCTCTCTCTCTCTCTCTCTCTCTCTCTCTTTCTCTCTCTCTCTCTCTCTCTCTCTCTTTCTCTCTCTCTCTCTCTTTCTCTCTCTCTCTCTCTCTCTCTTTCTCTCTCTCTCTCTTTCTCTCTCTCTCTTCCCATCTCTCTCTCTTCCCATCTCTCTCTCTCTCTTCCCATCTCTCTCTCTCTCTCTTCCCATCTCTCTCTCTCTCTCTCTTCCCATCTCTCTCTCTCTCTTCCCATCTCTCTCTCTCTCTCTCTCTTCCCATCTCTCTTCCCATCTCTCTCTTCCCATCTCTCTCTTCCCATCTCTCTCTCTCTCTCTCCCTCTCTCTCTCTCTCTCGCAGTGAGTGTTTGAGTGTTTGGTGTGGAGGGCTCTATCCTAACTAACTTTCTTGATTATTTTCTTTGCATGTTATTTTCTATGGTGGAGGGTTAATGCAATCTTTGTTTTAGCGGTATCCACAGTTTTTTCAAAGTTAGGGTGGAAGAGGACAGAGTAACTTTCCTGGGGTTTGGAAGGTGTGTTGTGCACGATGGCTGGTTCCTGAGAATGGAGTTAACCTCTTGGAACTCCCCATCCCGGATCCTGGATCGTGACTAAAGCCTCAGGCTCATTAGCATAACGCAACGTTAACGATTTCTGAAAATCGCAAATAAAATGAAAATAATGTGTCTGCTCTCAAGCTTAGCCTTTTCTTAACAACACTGTCATCTCAGATTTTCAAAATATGCTTTTGAACCATAGAAATTGACTAATTTGTGTAAGAGTATGCAAAGCTAGCATAGCATTTTGAGTAGCATTTAGCACGCAACATTTTCACAAAAACCAGATAACCAAATAAATAAAATCATTTACCTTTGAAGAGCTTCTGATGTTTTCAATGAGGAGACTCTCAGTTACATACCAAATGCGCAGTTTTTCCTGAAAGTGTCTGTGTGTAGGAGAAATCGTTCCGTTTTCTACATTGCATCTGGCTACCGAAACTAACCGAAAATTCAGTCACCTACAACGTCAAACTTTTTCCGAATTAACTACATAATATCGACCGAAACATGGCAAACGTTGTTTGGAATCAATCCTCAAGGTGTTTTTTCACATATCTCTTCATTGATATATCGTTCGTGGAAGCTTGCTTTCCTCTCTGAATCCCATGGAAAAATACTGGCAGCTGACTTTTGCGCACCAATTTCGGCGCAGGACACCAGGCGGACACCTGGTAAATGTGGTCTCTTATGGTCAATCTTCCAATGATCTGCCTACAAATACGTCACATTGCTGCAGACACCTTGGGGAAACGACAGAAAGGGTTGACTCACTCCTCTCGCATTCACAGCCATATAAGGAGACAATGGAAAACAGAGCCTCAAAAATCCTGCTCATTTCCTGGATGCCGTCTCATCTTGGTTTTGCCTGAAGCTCACGTTCTAGGGCACGCACAGAAAACATCTTGGTAGTTCTGGACACGTCAGAGTGTTTTCTTTCGAAAGCTATCAATTATATGCATAGTCGAGCATCTTTTTGTGACAAAATATCTTGTTTAAAACGGGAACGTTTTTCATCCAAAAATGAAATAGCGCCCCCATAGCATCAAGAGGTGGAGGAGGTTCTGCTCGCGGTCGGTGAACAGGTAGGACCTGAATTTATACATTTTGATTCTAAAATGAACAAAGCTGTAGTTGTGTTCATGAAAAGGGATAATTTGGTTGGTAGGCTGATTAATAGCGGAATATTTGTAAGGGATGTGTTGGTGTCAATTTCACCTCTCTCTACCCCTTCGACAAGAGTGGTTGTTGCAAATATACCTCCATTTCTTACGGATGACCAAATCAGGAAAGAGCTGAGTCGTTTTGGTAAGTTTGCTAGCGGTTTTTGTGTACTGTCAGCAGGCTTTCAGGCAGATGCCGTTAAGCACGTTGTTTTGTTCCGGAGGCAAGTGTTTATGTTTCTGAACAACAATGAGCAACAACTAAATGTGCATTTTAAAGTGAGGCACGAGGAGGGGCTCTATGCAGGTTTTGCCAGCACAGATAGTCTACGGTGTTTTGAGTGTGGGGATATGGGGCATAAGAGCTTTGCGTGTCCACATAAAGCCTGTAGACAAGGTGAGGGTACCAGCACCAGTGGGGGAAATCAAGGTCAAAGTGCAGGGGGTAAGGAGATGCAGACAGCAGGAGTTGGGCCTAGTCATGCCAGGCAAGGTTGTGCAGATGAGGCTAGGCCTAGTCAGGCTGGAGATGGTGGGGTAGCTGAGGCTGGGTCTAGTCAGGCTAGAGTTGGTGGGGTAGGTGAGGCTGGGTCTAGTCAGGCTAGGGAGGGTGGGGTAGCTGAGGCTAGGTCTAATCAGGCTAGAGATGGTCGGATAGCTGAGGCTGGGCCTAGTTATGCTAGGGAGGGTGGTGTAGATGATTCTGAGTCTAGTCATGCTATGGAGGGTGGTGTAGATGATTCTGGGCCTAGTTATGCTATGGAGGGTGGTGTAGATGATTCTGGGCCTAGTCATACTATGGAGGGTGGTGTAGATGATTCTGGGCCTAGTCATGCTATGGAGGGTGGTGTAGATGATTCTGGGCCTAGTCATACTATGGAGGGTGGTGTAGATGATTCTGGGCCTAGTCATGCTATGGAGGGTGGTGTAGATGATTCTGGGCCTAGTCATACTATGGAGGGTGGTGTAGATGATGCTGGGTCTAGTCATACTATGGAGGGTGGTGTAGATGATGCTGGGTCTAGTTCTGCTAGGGAGGGTGGTGTAGATGATTCTGGGCCTAGTAATGCTATGGAGGGTGGTGTAGATGATGCTGGGTCTAGTCAGGTTATTCTAGTGGATGAGGAGAGAATAGTGGGGAAGTGTAAGAGATTAGGGGGGGAGGAGGAGGGTGTCAAGCAGAAAAGGAAAAAGGGTGTGGACAAAGGAACCATGGAAATGTTGCCTGTTGCTGTGGGTGATACCATGACCAGAGAGGAAGGGCAGGTGGTCAGGTTGGGAGATAGAGATGAGGAGGAAAGTGAGTCTGAGGAAGAGGATGAGGAGTTATTATTTTCATACTCTTCTTCAATGGGCCCGGAGCTGACAGCCAGTCAAGCAGAGGGGTCTAAGTACACGTTGCGATAATTGACAAGGTTCCTGAATGAGACTAAGGGGAAAAAAGTTAATCTTGAGGCTTTTTTTCTGATCCTAGAAAGTTTGTAAGATCAGTACAACATGCTATGAAAAATGAGGGGCATGGTGTCCTCTCACCCAGGAAATGGTTTAGGTTGAGGAAGTGGGTCACAACAGGAAATGGTTTAGGTTGAGGAAGTGGGTCACAACAGGAAACGGTTTAGGTTGAGGAAGTGGGTCACAACAGGAAACGGTTTAGGTTGAGGAAGTGGGTCACAACAGCGCATAAAGGTTTACCTTCAGACACGGTTTAGATGTATATTTTCTTTCTGACACTGGGGCTTTTTGAGCTTTGCTATTGGTCTCTTTCTCTGCTGGCTTTTCTCCCACTTCTTATGGAGACTCTTTGGGTCGGCTCGCTCAATATAAATGGAGCCAGAGATGCCGGAAAGAAGAGTGTGCTGGGTGAATATGTAAAACAAAAACAAGTACAGGTGTTGTTTCTGCAGGAGACGCATAGTGATGTGTTGAATGAAGTCGATTGGGGGCTCTGGTGGAGAGGGGCAAGTGTGTTGAGCCATGGGACAGATCTTAGTGCAGGGGTGGCAGTCCTTTTTTTGCACTGGGGCTGTCTGTGTGTTGAGCCATGGGACAGATCTTAGTGCAGGGGTGGCAGTCCTTTTTTGCACCGGGGCTGTCTGTAAAACGTTGCTCCTCAAAGGAGGTGTGTAAATGTAGGCTGCTTGTTGTTAAAGCAGAAATTAACAACATGGGTTTTGTCTTTATACATGTGTATGCGCCTAACACAGGGAGAGAAAGAGGGGTTCTATTTGGGAGTCTTAGACAGGAACTCTCACAGGTAGCGCCTGAGGAGACGCTGGTGGTCGGGGGGGACTTGAACTGTACAACGGATTTTACAAAGGACAGGAATAGGGAAGAGCCTCATTCAGTGTCAGTGGAAGTGTGAAGGGACATCATTAATCAGTTCGACCTAGTGGATGTTTGGAGAACTAAACATCCAAACACAAGACCGTATACATGGGTGAAGGTTTTTGGGGCTAGGGTGAGTGCAGCCCTACATTTTTTAAACCTATAGGTTTTACATGTCTAGGAAACGGAGCAATATGCTGCTGGGCGCTACCATTCTCCCGGTGGGGTTTTCGGATCATCACATAACCATGTCTCGGCTGTCTATTTCACCAGGGCCCCGGCAGGCATCTTATTGGAAGTTCAATGTAAAGCTCTTACAAGATGCCACTTTTTGCTCAGGTTTCCAGGCCTTTTGGGAAAGATGGGGGCAGCGAATAGAGGAGTCTGAGTCAATGGTGGGATGTGGGGAAAGTCCAAATTCGGCTTTTCTGTCAACAGTACACAGCTCTCTCCTCCTCGGAGGCTAGGAGAGTATTGGGGGAACTAGAGGGTTGTATTAGTGAGATAGAGGTAGAGATAGTGGGGCAAGGCAATGTAAGCCTCCAGGCTAATTTAGCTGAATTACGTAGGGACCTGGGCAGTTTTTTCCAGGTTAAAGCAAAGGGAGCACTTGTAAGAGCTACGTTATCCATGCTCAAGGAGAAGAATGCTCCCAGCTCCTTCTTCTTTGGTTTGGAAAGACAGAGTGGCAAAGCCAAGGGTTTGCATTGTCTACGGCTGTCTGATGGGCGGGTGACCTCTGTGGTGGGTGAGATGCGGGAAGGGACTGTGGAGTTTTATACTGAGTTGTATAGGGCCCAAGTGTGTGATCCTATGTGTGCTAAAGTCTTGTTCGCAGGACTCCCTAAGCTCTCTCTGGCACAGAGGGATGAAATGGACATTCCTCTGTTGTCCCATGAACTGGCAGAGGCAGTAACCCAGATGTCCCCCGGCCGTGCACCAGGGGTCGATGGACTCCCAGTGGAGTTTTATAAAAAATGCTGGGGAATAATTGGACAGGACTTATTTTGCGTGTTGCGTGAATGCGTCGGGGTAGTAGAGTTGCCGATGAGCTGCCGTCGGGCGGCTCTGACTCTCCTGCCCTAAAAAGGGGACTTGTGTGAACTTAAGAACTGGAGGCCTGTGGCATTATTCTGTGCGGACTACAAGATTTTTGCCAAGGTCCTCTCTAACAGACTGAAGTCCCATCTGGACTCTATAATACACAAGGACCAGACATATTGTGTACCGGGACGCTCAATCACGGACAACTTGTTCTTGATTAGGGACATGTTGGACTTGTCGAGAGGTTCTAATGTGAACTTTGGACTGGTCTCTTTAGATCAAGAGAAGGCTTTTGATAGAGTGGACCATGAGTATCTGTTTAATGTGATGTCTGTGTTTGGGTTTGGGAAGAGTTTTTGACATGTGTGAAGCTGTTGTATGATGGGGCGTCATGTATGGTCAAGGTGGGAGGGGGGCTCTGTAGGCCAGTCTTGGTGAGACGGGGTATTAGACAAGGATGCCCTCTATCTGGGCAGTTATTCACGTTAACCATTGAGCCTTTTTTAGGACTGCTACGCAGGAGACTGCAGGGAGTGTGCTGGACAGGAATGGATGTTGTGACAGGCATAGCAGTGTCAGCATATGCAGATGATGTTTCTGTGATGGTCAGGGATGATCAGGATATACAGGCACTTGAGACCAGTCTGAAGGTGTACGAGGGAGCTTCATCAGCTAAGGTAAACTGTGGCAAGAGCAAAGCTCTGTTATGTGGGGCATGGGGGGGATAAGGCTCCTCCTCTGCTTCCAGGGGGTTTGCAGTGGGGTTGTGAAGGGCTTAAAGTGTTGGGGGTGTACCTGGGATTGGAGAAGTGGGTAAGGAAGAACTGGGAGGGGCTGTCACAGGCAGTGTTGTCAAGACTGGCCAGATGGAGGTGGCTCCTGTCCCAAGTGTCATATAGAGGGAGGGTGCTGATAATGAACAACCTGGTAGCATCTTCCCTGTGGCATAAACTGGCTGACCTCAGTCTGCTCGCAGACCTGCAACTCAAGCTGGTGGACTTCTTCTGGTCGGGCCATCACTGGCGGAAGGCCGCAGTATTGTACATGACCGTTCATGAAGGAGGACAGGGCCTTGTGAAACTTGAGCGCAGGATGGCTGCTTTCAGGCTAAAGGCGGTGCAGAGACTGCTGCACCATGCTGATGTTGGCTGGAGGGAGCCAGCATGCGTGCTGCTGAGGAGAGCTGGCGGATTAGGGTTGGACCGGCAGCTGTTCCTCATGGAGAGGCTGAGTACAGCAGGTCTCTCAGATTTTTACTCTGCAATGCTGAGGGCCTGGCAGCTGCTAAGGCAAATACGAGAAGGAGGTGTGGAGCCTGGGCAGTGGGTGTGGGAGGAGCCTATCTTCCACAACCCAGCCATCCCTTTGAGATCGGTTCAGTCGGCCACCCTGCAGAAGCAACTGATGGCAGGGGGTTTACAAAGGCTGGGTGACCTGAGACTGCTGGGAGAGGAGGGGTGGAAAACCCCGGAGGTCTTGCCACAACAAACAGGAATAATGTCTCTTAGGCTGCTGGAGAGATTCCTGGAGGAGGTCCAGGAGGCACTGTCTGAGCCGGTAAGGGGGATATTTGAGCGGCCAAAGGGGGAGGGGACACCAATGTTTCCGCCACTGCAGGTGACGGCAGAGACTGGAGACTGGCAAGGGGGTCTGGAGGACTTGTTAGGTTTTAACACTCTGAGCCTGGGGGAGTTTGAGGATGTGGGAGGTTAAGCCCTCTACAACCTCTGCATTAAGGTTAGGAACATTAGAAGCCTAACAGGAGTGAAGGCACATCAGTGGCAGGGGGTATGTGGGGCGGAGAGTATGGTGGGGTTTAGATGGAGGGCGCTCTACAAACCCCCAGTACCAAGGAGGTCAGGGGACCTCCAGTGGAGGGTTCTTCATGGAGCCCTGGCCACTAACAGCTGGTTGGCACGGGTTGAACCGGGAATCGGGCAGGGGTGTCTTTTCTGTAAAATGGAAGAAACTGTGATTCATGTGTTTTCTGTGTGCACCAGGTTAATGCCAATAATGTCTCTGTTGGAATGTCTGTGTGAGAGGTTGGGGATGGTTTTTACTGTTGGGATGTTCATAATGGGATCCAGGTATTCAAGTAAGGAGAAAGCCAAATGTGTTTTGTTGAACTCTGTTTGCTCAGGCAAAGTTAGCTATTTGACTAACAAGGAGGAACAGGGTCAAAGGTGGGGGGATAACAGACTCTTTACTATTGTTTAATGGGGTGGTCTTTGTGCACCTAAGGGTTGAGTTTGAGTTCTATAAAATTATAAAATGTGTAGAGATGTTTGAGGAGATCTGGTGTGTTGGGGGGCCGTCTGTACAGCTGGGGAAGATGTTTTGGATATACAGTTATAGGAGTGGGTATTGTGATGTTGGTTTGTATCATGTTGTAGATAGAAAGGTGAGTATGGTAAATGTATGCAGTACAGGATACATTTTTGTGTTTTTGTTTTTAAGGGAGGGGGGGTGAGTTAAATGAAATGAGATTGTTAAATTAAAGAAAGAAAAAAAGTATTCTCTCTCTCTCTTCCCATCTCTCTCTTCCCATCTCTCTCTCCCTCTCTTCCCATCTCTCTCTTCCCATCTCTCTCTCTCCATCTCTCTCTCCCTCTCTTCCCAACTATCTCTTCCCATCTCTCTCTTCCCATCTCTCTCTCTCCCTCTCTTCCCATCTCTCTCTTCCCATCTCTCTCTTCCCATCTCTCTCTTCCATCTCTCTCTCTCCCTCTCTTCCCATCTCTCTCTTCCCATCTCTCTCTTCCCATCGCTCTACCCATCTCTTTCTTTCTTCCCATCTCTCTCTTCCCATCTCTTTCTTTCTTCCCATCTCTCTCTTCCCATCTCTCTCTTCCCAACTCTCTCTTCCCATCGCTCTACCCATCTATTTCTTTCTTCCCATCTCTCTCTTCCCATCTCTCTACCCATCTCTTTCTTTCTTCCCATCTCTCTCTTCCCATCTCTTTCTTTCTTCCCATCTCTCTCTCTCTCTCATCCCATCTCTCTCTCTCTTCCCATTTCTCTCCCTACCCATCTCTTTCTCTCTTCCCATTTCTCTCCCTACCCATCTCTTTCTCTCTTCCCATTTCTCTCCCTACCCATCTCTTTCTCTCTTCCCATTTCTCTCCCTACCCATCTCTTTCTCTCTTCCCATTTCTCTCCCTACCCATCTCTTTCTCTCTTCCCATTTCTCTCTCTCCCTCTCTCTTTCTACTCTCCCCTCCCCCATCTCTCCTGTCCTCCCAGTGGTGGACATCATGATGAGTGGGTGTGGGAAAGGACCAGAATGGGAAGATCTGTATGGCCATCTCAACGCTCTCCCTGTCCTAGAAAAAAAATCGCCAAAACTACTCACAGTGACTTCCTCAGGCACAAAGTGCTCTTCGGGGACTCATCGTTTAGGGCAATCTCTGGCACGGTGTACGGGGAGAGAGGCTGCAGATGCTTTCCATGGTGAGAGGAGAGCCATAGAAGGTCAAAGGAATGGGAAGTGGTGTTGTGCATCTCAAATGGTACCCTGTTCGCAATATGGTGCACTACAAGAATGTATAGGTCCTGATAAAAAGTTGGACACTAAGTAGAGAATAGGGTCTCATTTGAGACGCACCGTGTTCTGTCGCGAATCCTTCCGACTGAGCAAACAGTCTGGGTGACGAGGGGAATGAAGGAAATCCCTGAGGGAAATAAAGGACGGAGAGTGTTTTTATCTGCCCCCCTGTCTGTTACATGAGAGAGTTATGAGGCTGCAGACAGTGGTGCAGAGTTCAGGGTTTGTTTCCCACATAGCACACTATTACCTTTTGTCCAGGGCCAGTAGTCAAAAGTAGTGCAATACATAGGGAATAGGGTGCCATTTGGCACACATGCCAGTTCAGACTGCCAGGGTGAAGCCCATTGGAGAGTCCACTTCAACTCATTCACTTTGGATATTTAATGTATCTCCAAGACATGCAGTTAGAAATAGTTTTGTTTGTATATAGTTGAGGGAAACTGGAGTAGAATAGTTGGGGTCTGTGTAGTAAAGAGAGACTTCTGATGTTGGCAGTTTTCCCTTACCATTCACTTGCTTCATTCTTTCCCCTGTCCCAGTCTCTGTCTTTATTTCCCTCATCTCTCTCTCTCTTTCTTTCCTTGTCCCTGGCTCTCTCTTTCTTTCCCCTGGCTCTCTTTCTTTCCCCTGGCTCTCTCATTCTTTCCCCTGTCCCAGTCTCTGTCTTTATTTCCCTCATCTCTCTCTCTCTTTCTTTCCTTGTCCCTGGCTCTCTCTTTCTTTCCCCTGGCTCTCTTTCTTTCCCCTGGCTCTCTCTTTCTTTCCAATGGCTCTCTTTCTTTCCCCTGTCGCTCTCTTTCTTTCCCCTGTCGCTCTCTTTCTTTCCCCTGGCTCTCTCTTTCTTTCCCCTGTCGCTCTCTTTCTTTCCCCTGGCTCTCTTTCTTTCCCCTGTCGCTCTCTTTCTTTCCCCTGGCTCTCTTTCTTTCCCCTGTCGCTCTCTTTCTTTCCCCTGGCTCTCTCTTTCTTTCCCCTGGCTCTCTCTCTCTCTTTCTTTCCCCTGGCTCTCTCTCTCTTTCTTTCCCCTGGCTCTCTCTCTCTTTCTTTCCCCTGGCTCTCTCTCTCTTTCTTTCCCCTGTCGCTCTCTTTCTTTCCCCTGTCGCTCTCTTTCTTTTCCCTGGCTCTCTCTTTCTTTTCCCTGGCTCTCTCTTTCTTTTCCCTGGCTCTCTCTTTCTTTCCCCTGGCTCTCTCTTTCTTTCCCTGGCTCTCTCTTTCTTTCCCTGGCTCTCTTTTCTTTCCCCTGGCTCTCTCTCTCTTTCTTGCCCATGGCTCTCTCTCTCTTTCTTTCCCCTGGCTCTCTCTCTTTCTTTCCCCTGGCTCTCTCTCTCTTTCTTTCCCCTGGCTCTCTCATTCTTTCCCCTGTCCCAGTCTCTGTCTTTATTTCCCTCATCTCTCTCTCTCTTTCTTTCCTTGTCCCTGGCTCTCTCTTTCTTTCCCCTGGCTCTCTTTCTTTCCCCTGGCTCTCTCTTTCTTTCCAATGGCTCTCTTTCTTTCCCCTGTCGCTCTCTTTCTTTCCCCTGTCGCTCTCTTTCTTTCCCTGGCTCTCTCTTTCTTTCCCTGTCGCTCTCTTTCTTTCCCTGGCTCTCTTTCTTTCCCCTGTCGCTCTCTTTCTTTCCCTGGCTCTCTTTCTTTCCCCTGTCGCTCTCTTTCTTTCCCCTGGCTCTCTCTTTCTTTCCCTGGCTCTCTCTCTCTCTTTCTTTCCCCTGGCTCTCTCTCTCTTTCTTTCCCCTGGCTCTCTCTCTCTTTCTTTCCCCTGGCTCTCTCTCTCTTTCTTTCCCCTGTCGCTCTCTTTCTTTCCCCTGTCGCTCTCTTTCTTTTCCCTGGCTCTCTCTTTCTTTTCCCTGGCTCTCTCTTTCTTTTCCCTGGCTCTCTCTTTCTTTCCCCTGGCTCTCTCTTTCTTTCCCCTGGCTCTCTCTTTCTTTCCCCTGGCTCTCTCTTTCTTTCCCCTGGCTCTCTCTCTCTTTCTTGCCCATGGCTCTCTCTCTCTTTCTTTCCCCTGGCTCTCTCTCTTTCTTTCCCCTGGCTCTCTCTCTCTTTCTTTCCCCTGGCTCTCTCATTCTTTCCCCTGTCCCAGTCTCTGTCTTTATTTCCCTCATCTCTCTCTCTCTTTCTTTCCTTGTCCCTGGCTCTCTCTTTCTTTCCAATGGCTCTCTTTCTTTCCCCTGTCGCTCTCTTTCTTTCCCCTGTCGCTCTCTTTCTTTCCCCTGTCTCTCTCTTTCTTTCCCCTGTCGCTCTCTTTCTTTCCCCTGGCTCTCTTTCTTTCCCCTGGCTCTCTTTCTTTTCCCTGGCTCTCTCTTTCTTTCCCCTGGCTCTCTTTCTTTCCCCTGGCTCTCTTTCTTTTCCCTGGCTCTCTCTTTCTTTCCCCTGTTGCTCTCTTTCTTTCCCCTGGCTCTCTTTCTTTCCCCTGGCTCTCTTTCTTTTCCCTGGCTCTCTCTTTCTTTCCCCTGTCGCTCTCTTTCTTTCCCCTGGCTCTCTTTCTTTCCCCTGGCTCTCTTTCTTTTCCCTGGCTCTCTCTTTCTTTCCCCTGTTGCTCTCTTTCTTTCCCCTGGCTCTCTCTTTCTTTCCACTGGCTCTCTCTTTCTTTCCCCTGGCTCTCTCTTTCTTTCAACTGGCTCTCTCTTCCTTTCCCCTGGCTCTCTCTTTCTTTCCCCTGCATCTGTCTCTCTCTTTCTTTCACCTGGCTCTCTCTTTCTTTTCGCCAGCTCTCGCTTTCTTTCCCCTGGCTTTCTCTTTCTTTCCCCTGGCTCTCTCTTTCTTTCCCCTGTCGCTCTCTTTCTTTCCCCTGGCTCTCTTTCTTTTCCCTGTCTCTCTCTTTCTTTCCCCTGTCGCTCTCTTTCTTTCCCCTGGCTCTCTTTCTTTCCCCTGTCGCTCTCTTTCTTTCCCCTGGCTCTCTTTCTTTCCCCTGTCACTCTCTTTCTTTCCCCTGTCGCTCTCTTTCTTTCCCCTGTCGCTCTCTTTCTTTCCCCTGTCGCTCTCTTTCTTTTCCCTGACCCTCTCTTTCTTTCCCCTGGCTCTCTCTTTCTTTCCCCTGGCTCTCTCTTTCTTTCCCCTGTCGCTCTCTTTCTTTCCCCTGTCGCTCTCTTTCTTTTCCCTGACCCTCTCTTTCTTTCCCCTGGCTCTCTCTTTCTTTCCCCTGGCTCTCTCTTTCTTTCCCCTGGCTCTCTCTTTCTTTCCCCTGGCTCTCTCTCTCTTTCTTTCCCCTGTCTCTCTCTCTCTTTCTTTCCCCTGGCTCTCTCTCTCTTTCTTTCCCCTGGCTCTCTCTCTCTTTCTTTCCCCTGGCTCTCTCTCTCTTTCTTTCCCCTGGCTCTCTCTCTCTTTCTTTCCCCTGGCTCTCTCTTTCTTTCCCCTGCATCTGTCTCTCTCTTTCTTTCCCCTGTCGCTCTCTTTCTTTTCCCTGTCGCTCTCTTTCTTTCCACTGGCTCTCTCTTTCTTTCCCCTGGCTCTCTCTTTCTTTCCACTGGCTCTCTCTTTCTTTCCCCTGGCTCTCTCTTTCTTTCCCCTGCATCTGTCTCTCTCTTTCTTTCACCTGGCTCTCTCTTTCTTTTCGCCAGCTCTCGCTTTCTTTCCCCTGGCTTTCTCTTTCTTTTCCCTGGCTTTCTCTTTCTTTCCCCTGTCGCTCTCTTTCTTTCCCCTGGCTCTCTCTTTCTTTCCCCTGTCGCTCTCTTTCTTTTCCCTGGCTCTCTCTTTCTTTTCCCTGGCTCTCTCTTTCTTTCCCCTGGCTCTCTCTTTCTTTCCCCTGGCTCTCTCTTTCTTTCCCCTGGCTCTCTCTTTCTTTCCCCTGGCTCTCTCTTTCTTTTCCCTGCATCTGTTTCTCTCTTTCTTTCCCCCATCTCTCTCTTTCTTTTCCCTGCATCTGTCAATCTCTTTCTTTCCCGTCTCTCTTTCTGTATCTGATAGTCCATTTTTGTTCTCTTTGTGTGTTTCATTTCCAAACTTGGAAACTCTGCTCCATATATTTTTTAAATATATATTTTACCTTTTTTTAACTAGGCAAGTCTATAGTATTAGTTCACCCCGCCTCTACCATAAAGTGCATTCAGAGAAGTATTCAGACCTCTTGACTTTTTACACATATAAAAAACAGAAAATAAAAAACAGAAATATCTCATTTACCTCAAGTATTCAGAGCCTTTGCTATGATACTCGAAATTGAGCTCAGGTGCATCCTGTTTCCATTGATCATCCTTGAGATGTTTCCACAACTTGACTGGAATCCACCTGTGGTAAATTCAATTCACTGGACATGATTTGGAAAGGCACACACCTGTCTATACAAGGTCTCACAGTTGACGGTGCATATCAGAGCAGAAACCAAGCCATGAGGTCGAAGGAATTGTCCATAGAGCTCCGAGACAGGATCATGTCGCAGCACAGATTTGCGAAAAGGGTACCAAGAAATGTCTGCAGCATTGAAGGTCCCCAATAACACAGTGCCCTCCATCAATCTTAAATGGAAAAAGTTTGGAACCACCAAGACTCTTCCTTGAGAGAAACTGAGCAATCGGGGGAGAAGTGACTTGGTCAGGGATGTGATCAAGAACCCGATGGTCACTCTGACAGAGCTCTACAGTTCCTCTGTGGCGATGGGAGAACATTCCAGAAGGACAGCCACCTCTGCAGTACTCCACCAATCAGGCCGTTATGGAAGAGTGGGCAGACGAAAGCCCCTCATCAATAAAAGGCACGTAAAAGCACGCTTGGAGTTTGCCAAAAGGCATATAAAGGACTCAGACCATGAGAAACAAGATTCTCTGGTCTGATGAAACCAAGATTGATCTCTTTGGCCTCAATGCCAAGCATCATGTCTGGAGGAAACCTGGCACCATCCCTACGGCGAAGCATGGTGGTGGCACCATCATGGTGTGGGTATGTTCTTCAGTGGCAGGGACTGGGAGACTAGTCAGGATTGATGGAAAATTAACAGAGAAAAGTACAGAGAGCCTTGATGAAAACCTGCTCCAGAGCACCCAGGACCTCAGACTGGTGCAAAGGGTCACCTTCCAATAGGACAATGACGCTAAGCACACAGCCAGACTATGCAGGAGTGGCTTCCGGACAAGTCTCTGAATGTCCTTGAGTGGCCCAGCCAGAGCCTGGCATTTAAACTCGATCTAACATTTTTGGAAAGACCTGAACATTGCTGTGCAACGACGCTCCCCATCCAACCTGACAACGTGTGCCAAGCTTGTAGTGTCACACCCAAGAAGAATTGAGGCTGTAATCGCTGACAAAGGTGCATCAACAAAATACTGAGTAAGGAGTCTGAATACTTATGTAAAAGTGATATTTCATCTTTACATTTTTTATACATTTGTGAAAATGTATTAAAAACAGTTTTTGCTTTGTCATTATGGGGCATTATGTGTAGATTGATGAGGAAAAAAACAATTTCATAAATTTTAGAATTAGGCTGTAACGTAACAAAATGTGCAAAAAGTCAAGCGGTCTGAATACTTTCCGAATGCACTGTATGCAAATAGGGGCATGGCTCTCAGCTATTTATGTTTAGCCACCCGTGAGTGGTAATATCCTTAGTTTTCATCTGTTCTGTTATATAGCTATAACAAGTGTATGAGTTCCATAAAATCCTATTCAAATCCCATTGTTGGGATAGATACCACTTTTTTATAATATGTAAAAAATAATTGTAATATTCTAGAAGAATGTGTAAAATGTAAAAAGAGAATTTGTATTTGTCATACAGAAACGTAACATGATGAACAGGAATGACATTTACTCTCACGTGTGGCAGATAAGATCCATCTCAAAGTAATTCATTTAATAAGCCACAGCTCCTGAAAATAACCTAAGGATTACATTCAAAAAGACCCAGCTGCTAGGTCAACCCAGAATGAGAATGAAAAAATACCCAAATGATGATTAAACTAACCCATGTTAGGCTCGTCACAAAAACTCAACTTGTTGGGTCAAAATATCCCAGCGTGTAGAACACACTTGTTCAATAGTTACTCAGCTCTGTTTTACCGAAGAACACAAATTGGGTTGTTTTTAATCCATTATTTTTTAGAGTGGAGGTTTCCCCCAGCCTATAGGTCACATACACTATATATACTAAAGTATGTGGACAACCATTTAAATTAGTGAATTTGGGTATTTCGGACACACCTGTTGCTGATAGGTGTATAGAATCGAGCACAAATCCATGCAATCCCCATAGACAAACATTGCCGTAGAATGGTCTTACTGAAGAGCTCAGTGACTTTCAATGTTGTACCTTCATAGGATGCCACCTTTCCAACAAGTCAGTTTGTCCAATTTCTGCCTTGCTAGAGCTGCCCCGTTCAACTGTATGTACTGTTTTTGTGAATTAGAAACGTCTAGTAGCAAAAATGGCTCAACTGCAAAGTGGTAGGCCACACAAGTTCACAGAACTGGACTGCCGGGTGCTGAAGCGGGTAACCCGTGAAACTTGTTTGTCCTCTTGAATCGACGGCATCACAAGACCTGTATGTCAGGAGCTTCATGAAATGGGTTTCCATGGCTTAGGAGCTGTACACAAGCCTAAGATCACCATGCACAAGGCCAAGCTTCGGCTGGAGTGGAGTAAAGCTCACCGGCATCAAATGTTATTTATCACATGCGCCGAATACAACCTGTGTGACTTTACCGTGAAATGCTTACTTAAACGCCCTTAACCAACAATACAGTTTTAAGAAAATAGAGTTAAATATTTACCTATGATTTTGGAATGAGATGTTCTATAGGCAGGTGTCCACATACTTTTGTTCATGTAGTGTATAACCTACCTTGAAACTGACTGTGGCTCAATGTATGAAATAACGAGGCACAGGCAAAACAGCAGATTCAAGAGGCCAGTGAAGCTGGAAATTCCTTCTAAAAACAACAACCCTGGTCTTAATGGCAATCATTATGTTACTACTGGGGACAAGCAGATCATTGTGTTTTGGACCTCCAGTACTTAGTCCTCTTTGACAATGCCTGGTATTATGGCCAGCTTTTCACTAACACAAACTATGTACGACTGGACTATTTTTGCATCACACATAGAACTCTATTCCTGTCATAGTGCATTACTTTTGCCCAGAGCCTCACAAGCCTTCGTCAAAAGTAGTGTACTACAATGGGAATAGGATGCCATTTGGTACACATCCTATGTAAAACTGGGCATCTGAGGACCTGCTGCCCCCCTGAGCCCACCAGGTGTCACGGCTTTCGTCTGTAGAAGGAGAGGCGGACCAAAATGCAGCGTGGTTGTTATTCATTGTACTTTAAAGAAAACTGTACACGAATAAACTAACAAAACAACAAACGTGCAAAAACCTAAAACAGTCCTATCTGGTGCAAAACACAGAGACAGGAACAATCACCCACAAACACACAGTGAAACCTAAATATGGTTCCCAATCAGAGACAATGACTAACACCTGCCTCTGATTGAGAACCATATCAGGCCAGACATAGAAATAGACAAACAAGACATCCAACATAGAATGCCCACTCAGATCACACCCTGACCAACCAAAACATAGAAACATACAAAGTAAACTATGGTCAGGGTGTGACACCAGGCTACTCCTTATTGACTGAGTGTTTCCTCCTCGGTGCCTTTCCCAGGCCCCTGTCAAGCACAAAATAATATATCACTTTGGGGGAGACATTTTTGAAATAACAGAGTCATTTTGATGCATCCCCATGCATGGAACAGTCATTGCACTTAGGGCATCCAGCCTGGAGTTTTCTAGAACACTATTATGGGAAATTTCACATCAATTTCCTCCTGAGTGGAATGAATCTGTTTATTTCTTATTAAGTCTATTTTCATGGGTTGGTGATATTTTCAGGTGCCTGAGGAGATCTCCAGTGGTGCTGGGCTGGACAGTGAGCCACTTAGTGGATTACTTCTGAGTTAACAGGTGGCATATCATCAAAGGTGGTCTGTAGTGGAAACAGTAGTACAAGAGCTTGTCAGTGGCGAACATTGTAGGACAGCATTTAGTTTCAGTTTGAAAGTGCTGCACCAGTGGTGGAAATGGTCATACTTGAGTAAAAAATAAAGATACCTTAATAGAAAGTTACTCTAATTCTTTATATTAAGCAAACCAGACGGCACCATTTTCTTGTGTTTGAAATGTACAGACAGCCATGGGTGCACTCCAACATTCAGACATCATTTACAAGCATGTGTTCAGTAAGTTAGATCAGAGAAATGTTCCTGTCCTGTTAAGCATTCAAATGTAACAGGTACTTTTGGGTGTCAGGGAAAATGTGTGGCGTAAAAGGTACATTATTTTCCTTAGGAATGTAGTGAAGTAAAAGTAAAAGTTTTCAAAAATATAAATAGCAACGTAAAATAAAACTACTGAAGTATTTTTTCATAAGTACCTTACACGACTGACTATACAGGTGTATGTGTGTGTTCATTCTCCTGAAATCCTCCCTTCACTCTGTCATCCTTCTCCTGAAATCCTCCCTTTACCCTGTCAACCCTCCTGAAATCATCCATTCACTCTGTCAAACGTCCTGAAATCTTCCCGTCACCCTGTCAATCCTTCTGAAATCCTCCCTTCAACCTGTCAGTCCTTCTCCTGAAATCCTCCCTTCACTCTGTCATAAGTTCTCCTGAAATCATCCCTTCAGCCTGTCAAACCTCCTCATATCCTCCCTTCACTCTGTCAATCCTTCTCCTGAAATCCTACCTCCTGAAATCCTGCCTTGTAAGGACAAGCCAGCCCAGCACAGCCCAGCCAGCATCTCTCACTAAACGGCGATGACATCTGCTGGCACGTACAGTGCCTTGCAAAAGTATTCATCCCCCTTGATGTTTTTCCTATTTTGGTGCATTTCTACCTGTAATTTAAATGTTTGTTTTATTTGGATTTCATGTAATGAACATATACAAAATAGTCCACATTGGTAAAGTGAAATTAAAAAAAAAACTTGTTAAAAAAAAACAACACAAAACAAAACGGAAAAGTGTTGAGTGCATATGTATTCAGCCCCTTTGTTATGAAGCACCTAAATACGATCTGGTGCAACCAATTACCTTCAGAAGTCACATAACTAGTTATTAAATAAAGTCCACCTGTGTGCAATCTAAGTATCACATGATCTGTCACATGATCTCAGTATACATTGGGGAGAACAAGTATTTGAAACAATGCCGATTTTGCAGATTTTCCTTCTTACAATGCATGTATAGGTCTGTAATTTTTATCATAGGTACACTTCAACTGTGAGGGACGGAATCTAAAACAAAATTCCAGAAAATCACATTATACTTCAGTGTTCCATAGTAACATCTGACAAAAATATCTAAAGACATTGACGCAGCATTGTGAAAATTATATTTGTGTCATTCTCAACTTTTGGCCATGACTGTACTGTAACTTCCCTGGCTGGGAGGGAGATCTAATAGAGACATCATAGGGTTTTTTAGCACAGATGGTTGTCATATGTATGTAAATAAGGAGTGAATCACACAGTCTCCTTCAGCACCAGACACACACTCACTGTATGCACCTGGAAACGGTGTGAAATGACTTGCTAGTTGGCGGTGCACGCTAGTTGTGACGTCACTCACTCTTAGACCTTGAAGTAGTTGTTGCCATGGCTTTTTTGGAGCGATTGGTAACAATGCTTCGAGGGTGACTGTTGATGATGTGCTCAGAGGGTCCCTGTTTCGAGCCCAGGTTAAGGCGAGGAGATGGGCGGAAACAATTCTGTTACACACACATGCACAAACACGCACATACACACACATGCAAGTGCACAGACACACACACACACACTCCTCCCTTCCAAACGCCTATTCATGGACAAAATCGTAAAACCCTATTTCTAATCTAGTGGATACATATTAATATAAATAAACACATTAAGCATAATTTGTTCTGTTTGAAGAGCAGAACAGAGAGCGAGAGAGAGAGAGTGACATTGCAGGAGAGGGAGATAGATAGAGATGGACAGAAGAGCGCACGGGAGGAGACGTTGTCAGGTCTCCTTTTTTCTCTCCTGTTTTATCTACTACTAGGGTGAGGTGTAAGTGTTCCTGTCCTGGGTACCCCCCCTCCAGGGGGTTGACAGGGTGCCCAGCCCCGGAGTGTGGCTGGGTAGCGGGTAGATCGAGGACCTCCCCCCTACCATTTGATGGCAACAAAATGTAATAGCAACAAAAAATGTATGATGGTTATGATGTGGAATTGTCACCAGCGCATATATTACTATCTAGTGCCAGTGTAATGGATAATGTTGTGGATGTGATGTGGATTAGTAGTGAGTGAACATAATCCCATAGACCATTGTTTTCATAACACCAATTAGCTGCTTTTTCTAAAGAATGTCACAGAGGCGTTGTTAGCAGCTGCCCTAGAATAATGTTTAGAATGTGGTCGCTTTACTCCGACACGGCAAAGTCTATTTCTGCTGAAATTGTAAAACGTTGTGTTTTTGGAAAGTCTTCACATCAATCCCTCTTTGTTTCCAAGCATTCTTGAATTCTTCTTATTGACCTCTCTGTGTTGTGGGACAGCCAGGAATCTATGGTGAGACCTTGAAACAGGAAGAATTTCCTACGTGACCAAAACATTATTAAAGACAGCAAAAGCTTTTGAATGTGAGTTTTTTAGATGTTTTATATTTATTTTTATTTATTAAAACCCTTATTTTACCAGGTAAATTTACTGAAAACACATTCTCATTTACAGCAACAACCTGGGGAATAGTTACAGGGGAGATGAGGGGGGTGAATGAGACAATTTTAAACTGGGAATGATTAGGTGACCATGATGGTATGAGGGACAGATGTGGAATTTAGCCGGGACACCAGGGTTAACACCCATACTCTTACAATAAGTGCAATGGTATCTTTAGTGACCACAGAGAGTCAGGACACCCATTTAACATCCCATCTAAAAGACAGCACAGTACAAAGGGCAAAGTTCCCAATCACTGCCAATGGATATTTTTTAGACCAGTGGAAAGAGTGCCTCCTACTGGCACCACTTCCTGCAGCATCTGGTCTCTCATCTAGGGACTGACCAGGACCAATCCTGCTTAGCTTCAGAAGCAAGTCAGCAGTGGGAAGCAGGGTGGTATGCTGCCGACGTTTTAAAATGTGAACCTAATTCTTTATTGGGGGTCTTCCATGAAAGTGTAGGAATGGACTGTGATTCTTGGTATGTGCTGTGTCATCTGTTGTAAAACAATAGAAGAATGGAACCATTTCAGCAGTGAAAAACAGAATCCAAAACATTGAATATTTTCATTTTGTCGCAAAGAGGATATGGATTGTGTGTTCCTTTTGACAAGTCAAAATAATTCTACTACTTAAATTAGAAACTCCAAATATACAGTATATATTTGGAACATATTTTCATTATCAGATATCTATTGACTACGTAGCTCTAACATATTACTTAGATATGAGTAAATACAAATGAAACAAGGAGTTGGTGTCATTGGTTTCCCTCAGGCAGAGGTTAACTCTCCTTAAAGTCTTTTACACTCTTACATTCACCCCTCAGATCTTTTTACAAAAGTTAAACCCATTATCCACGTTGCATATCATTGAGAATGAAATCCAGAGCATCTCACAACTTCACACCTACTATAATCCCATGGTGAACTAACCAGTGGTCTCCTTCACACCTACTATTATCCCATGGTGAACTAAACAGTGGTCTCCTTCACACCTACTATAATCACATTGTGAACTAAACAGTGGTCTCCTTCACATCTACTATAATCCCATGGTGAACAAACCAGTGGTCTAGTTCACACCTACTATAATCCCATGGTGAACAAACCAGTGGTCTCCTTCACACCTACTATAATCCCATGGTGAACTAAACAGTGTTCTCCTTCACACCTACTATAATCCCATGGTGAACAAACCAGTGGTCTCCTTCACACCTACTATAATCCTATGGTGAACTAACCAGTGGTCTCCTTCACACCTACTATAATCCCATGGTGAACTAACCAGTGGTCTCCTTCACACCTACTATAATCCCATGATGAACTAAACAGTGGTCTCCTTCACACCTACTATAATCCCATAGTGAACTAACCAGTGGTCTCCTTCACACCTACTATAATCCCATGGTGAACAAACCAGTGGTCTCCTTCACACCTACTATAATCCCATGGTGAACAAACCAGTGGTATCCTTCACACCTACTATAATCCCATAGTGAACAAACCAGTGGTCTCCTTCACACCTACTATAATCCCATGGTGAACTAACCAGTGGTCTCCTTCACACCTACTATAATCCCATGGTGAACAAACCAGTGGTCTCCTTCACACCTACTATAATCCCATGGTGAACTAACCAGTGGTCTCCTTCACACCTACTATAATCCCATGGTGAACAAACCAGTGGTCTCCTTCAGACCTACTATAATCCCATGGTGAACAAACCAGTGGTCTCCTTCACACCTACTATAATCCCATGGTGAACAAACCAGTGGTCTCCTTCACACCTACTATAATCCAATGGTGAACTAACCAGTGGTCTCCTTCACACCTACTATAATCCCATGGTGAACTAACCAGTGTTCTCCTTCACACCTACTATAATCCCATGACAAATTTAACAGTGGTCTCTGCAACACCTACTATAATCCCATGGCGAACTAACCAATGGTCTCCTTCAGACCTACTATAATCTCATGGGAAACTAAACAGTGGTCTCCGTCACACCTACTATAATCCCATGGCAAACTAAACAGTGTTTCCGTAACACCCATGTCCCTCTTTTTGGCACCTGACCACACTACTGAACAGTAGTCTAGTTGCGACAAAACTAGGGCCTCTAGGTCTTGCCTTGTTGAAACTGTTGTTTAGAAGACAGAGCAATTCTTTATTATGGACAGACTTCACCCCATTTTAGCTACTGTTGTATAAATACGTTTTGACCATGACAGTTTACAATCCAGGGTTACTCCAAGCAGTTTCGTCACCTCAACTTGCTCAATTTCCACATTATTTATAACGAGATATAGTTGAGGTTTAAGGTTTAGTGAATGATTTGTCCCAAATACAATGTTTTACGTTTGTGAAATATTTAGGAATAACTTATTCCTTGCTATCCATTCCGAAACTAAATGCAGCTCTTTTTTAAGTGTTGCAGTCATTTCAGTTGCTGTAGTAGGTGACATGTATAGTATTGAGTCTTCCACATGCAGAATTACATGTCAATATAATACAATAATATAACATCAATGCATTCCATCGACTGTTCGCTCAACTGATTGATTGGTAAAAATGTTACTAAGTGTCTGTTTTAATTGTTTTAATTGTTTTACTGGCTTTACTCAAAGATTAAAAAATGTAAGGGGCCTAAACAGATACCCTGGGGAATTCCTGATTCAACCTGGATTATGTTTGAGAGGCTTCCATTACAGACAACCCTTATGTTAGACAAGTAACTCTTTATCCACATTATAGCAGGGGGTGTAAAGCTATACAAATAATTTTCCAGCAGCAGAGTATGATCGATAATGTCAAAGCTGCACTGAAGTCTAGCAAGACAGCCCCCACAATCATGTATTCATCAATTTGTCTCAGCCAATCATCAGTTGTTAGTGTAAGTGCTCTGCTTGTTGAGTGTCCTTCCCTATAAGCATGGTGAACTTCTCTTGTCAATTACTTTACATTGAAATAGCATTGTATCTGGCATTTCGGCGAAAGCAAACGGTGCTATTGTCTGAGGATAACACCTCCATAAACAAAGAGAGAAACAATATTTCAACCCTGCAGGTGCAGGTGCGACACAAAACGAAGAAATAAAAATATAATTCATGCCTTACCTTTGACAAGCTTCTTTTGTTGGCACTCCAATATGTCCCATAAACATCACAAATGGTCCTTTTGTTCGATTAACTCTGTCGATATATATCCAAAATGTCCATTTATTTGGCTCGTTTGATCCAGAAAAACACTGGTTCCAAATTGCGCAACGTGACTACAAAATACCTCAAACGTTACCTGTAAACTTTGCCAAAACATTTCAAACTATTTTTGTAATATAACTTTAGGTATTTTGTAACATAAATAATCAATAAAATTGAAGACGGGATGATCTGTGTTCAATACAGGAGGAAAACAAACTGTAGATAGCTTTCTGGTCACGCGCCTCTATCTAACAGTACACTTCAAGTTACCCTCGTTCAACATGACCGTACTTCTTCATTACACAAAGGAAAAACCTCAACCAATTTCTAAAGACTGTTTGACACCCAGTGGAAGCGATAGGAACTGCAAGAAGGTCCCTTAGAAATCTGGATTCACAATGAAACCCATTGAAAAGAGAGTGACCTCAAAAAAATAAATCTGAATGGTTTGTTCTCGGGGTTTCACCTGCTACATAAGTTCTTTCATACTCACAGACATGACTGAAACGGTTTTAGAAACTTCAGTGTTTTCTATGCAAATATATTAATAATATGCATATCTTCTGGGGATGAGTAGCAGGCAGTTGAATTTGCACATGCATTTCATCAGGATGTGAAAGTATTGCCCCCTGTTACCAAGAAGTTAAACACTGTTTCCCATGTTTGTTCAATGAATTATGAACAATTTTTGAACATGCACATATGGAACAATCGTTAAGGCACTAACAGCTTACAGACAATAGGCAATTAAGGTCACTGTTATGAAAACGTAGTACACTAAGGATGCCTTTCTACTGACTCTGAAAAACACCAAAAGAAAGATGCCCAGGGTCCCTGTTCATCGTTGTGAACATGCCTCAGGCATACTACAAGGTGGCATGAGGACCGCAGATGTGGCCAGGGCAGTAAATTGCAATGTCCGTACTGTGAGATGCCTAAAACAGCGCTACAGGGAGACATGAAGGACAGCTGATCCTCCTCACAGTGGCAGACCACGTGTAACAACACCTGCACAGGATTGCTACATCCGAACATCACACCTGCGGGACAGGTACAGGATGGCAACAGCAACTGCCCAAGTTACACCAGGAACGAACAATCCCTCAATCCGTGCTCAGACTGTCCACAATAGGCTGAGAGAGGCTGGAATGAGGGCTTGTAGGCCTGTTGTAAGGCAGGTCCTCACCAGACATCACCGGCAACAACGTCGCCTATGACACAAACCCACCATCGCTGGACCAGACAGGACTGGCAAAACGTGCTCTTCACTGATGAGTTGCGGTTTTGTCTCACCAGGTCTAATGATCAGTTTCGCATTTAATGATGAAGGAATAAGCATTACATCGGGGCATATACTCTGGAGAGGGATCGATTTAGAGGTGGAGGGTCCATCATGGTCTGGGGCAGTGTGTCACAGAAGCATCGGACTGAGCTTGTTGTCGTTGCAGGGAATCTCAACGCTGTGCTTTACAGGGAAATCCTCCTCCCTCATGTGTTACCCTTCCTGCAGGCTCATCCTGACATGACCCTCCAGCATAACAATGCCTCCAGCCATACTTCTCATTCTGTGCGTGATTTCCCGCAAGACAGGAATGTCAGTGTTCTGCCATGGCCAGCGAACAGCCCGGATCTCAATCCCATTGAGCACGTCTGGGACCTGTTGTATCGGAGGCCGAGGGCTTAGGCCATTCCCGCCAGAAATGTCCGGGAACTTGCAGGTGCCTTGGTGGAAGAGTGGGGTAACATCTCAGAGCAAGAACTGGCAAATCTGGTGCAGTTCATGAGGAGGAGATGCACTGCAGTACTTAATGCAGCTGGTGGCCACACCAGATACTGACTGTAACTTTATCTTTATCTAACACATTATCTAATTTCTGTTAGTCACATGTCTGTGGAACTTTTTCAGTTCATGTCTCAGATGTTGAATCTTATGTTCATTCAAATATTTATACATGTTAAGTTGATGAAAATGAACGCATTTGACAGTGAGAGGACATTTCTTTTTTTGCTGAGTTCATACATGTATCTATCTAACACTATTCAGCCAGCGCTCCCTATATCTATATCTATCTAATACTGTTCAGCCAGCATTCTCTATATCTACATGTATCTAACACTATTCAGCCAGCATTCTCTATATCTACATGTATCTAACACAATTCAGCCAGCATTCTCTATATCTACATGTATCTAACACTCTTCAGCCAGCATTCTCTATATCTATATCTACATGTATCTAACACAATTCATAAAGCATTCTCTATATCTATATCTACATGTATCTAACACCATTCAGCCAGCATTCTCTATATCTATATCTACATGTATCTAACACCATTCAGCCAGCATTCTCTATATCTATATCTACATGTATCTAACACCATTCAGCCAGCATTCTCTATATCTATATCTACATGTATCTAACACCATTCAGCCAGCATTCTCTATATCTATATCTACATGTATCTAACACCATTCAGCCAGCATTCTCTATATCTATATCTACATGTATCTAACACCATTCAGCCAGAGTTCTCTTTATCTATACGAATCTACTACTATTCAGCCAGTGCTCCCTATTTGTATACGTATCAAACACTATTCAGCAAGCGCTCTCTATATCCATATGTACCTAGCACTTTTTAGGGAGCCTCTCTATATCTATCTAACACTATTCAGCAAGCTCTTCCTATATTTACAGTTAAAGTCGGAAGATTACATACACCTGAGCCAAATACATTTAATCTCAGTTTTTCACAATTCCTGACATTTAATCCTAGTAAAAATTCCCTGTCTTAGGTCAGTTAGGATCACCACTTTATTTTAAGAATGTGAAATGTCAGAATAATAGTATAGAGAATTATTTATTTCAGCTTTTATTTCTTTCATCACATTCCCAGTGGATCTGAAGTTTACAAACACTCAATTAATATTTGGTAGCATTGCCTTTAAATTGTTTATCTTGGGTCAAACATTTCTGGTAGCCTTCCACATGCTTCCCACAACAAGTAATTGTGGCTCATTCCTCCTGACAGAGCTGGTGTAACTGAATCAGGTTTGTAGGCCTCCTTTTCAGTTCTGCCAACTAATTGTCCATAGGATTGAGGTCAGGGTTTTGTGATGGCCAATCCAATACCTTGACTTTGTTGTCCTTGTGCCATTTTGCCACAACTTTGGAAGTATGCTTGTTCATTTGGAAAACATTTTCCCATGATGTCAACAAGGAGGCACTGAGTTTGGAGGTAGGCCTTGAAATACATCTACAGGTACACCTCCAATCGGCTCAAAGTATGTCAATTAGCCTATCAGAATATTCTAATGCCATCACATAATTTTCTTCAATTTTCCAAGCTGTTTAAAGGCACTGTCAACTTTGTGTATGTAAACTGCTGACCTACTGGAATTGTGATACAGTGAATTATAAGTGAAATCATCTGTCTGTAAACAATTGTTGGAAAGATGACTTGTGTCAAGCACAAAGTAGATGTCCTAACCGACTTGCCAAAACTATAGTTTGTTAGCAAGACATTTTTGGAGTGGTTGAAAAACGAGTTTTAATGACTCCAACCTAAGTGTTTGTAAACTTCGAACATCAACTGTATATCTACAGCATATGTATCTAACACTATTCAGCCAGCGCTCTCTATATATTTATCTGTATGTATCTAACACTTTTCAACCAGCGCTCTCTATATCTACATGTATCTGACACTATTCTGTCAGCTCTCTCTATATCTATATGTATCTAACACTATTCAGCCAGCGCTCCCTATGACTATATGCACAGGTGGGACTCGGCTCGGCTGACAGGCTGCTCTATAGAAATATTCTGTTCTGGCAAGGACACACCTGTAACAACACATCACATATTTAACTCATCTGGTGTTTCACACTCCATTGAAACAGTCTAATGGGTAGGTTATCAACTATGGCACTTTAGATTAACCCAGGGGTGTAGACCTAGGTTAGATTATAGATTAAACCAGGGGAGTAGGCCTAGGTTAGATTCTAGATTAAACCAGGGGAGTAGGCCTATCCCTCTAGTTGAATCAGTCTTTGAATCCAATGGTTATCCATAATTTCAGTCATGCATCAAGAAGTTGGCCTACTTTAACTTGATGTCCATAAGAAATCAGTCTTGTGTAGAAGTGTCAAAGCCACATAATGTTGAAATACCTTTCTAGTCTCGCTCTCCTTGCAACCCCTGACCAGCGAGCTCGTCCTACCATAGAGGTTGGTGGGTCGAGGGGGCTGGGTGAGAGAGTGGGCACTAGGTGAGAGAAAGACGCTATACAAAAAGCTATTTGAAATTAAAAACCTGGTCCCTGAAACTCTAATTTACCTAATAGCGAGAAATTCCAATCTAACACGTAAAACCTACGAAAAGAGAAAGAAACACTTAAATAAATGTTCTAGTGTATTGCTATGTGGGTGCTGAAATTCTGAGACATTACAGACCTTGTCATTCTACATTTTGCTAATTGCCATTTCTAATTTTATCCATGCGATGCTCACTATTCAAACCAAAACGTTGCAATAATATGGATACAGCACAAATTCACCCGTTGATTTTGAAGAATGTGTCCTTTTTAAGTGCCTTGGCAGTTGTTTGGCGTTAAGAGTTGAGATGGAAATTGATTAGTCTCATGCCTCTGTCGGTGATGCCTCCAACATTAAGACGACAATTCCTGAAATACATTGTGTGTGTGTGTTGTGTGTTGAGTGTGTGCATGTGTGTGTGTGTGTGTGTGTGTGTGTGTGTGTGTGTATGTGTTGTATGTGAGAGAGAGAGCTGGGAGCCTTCAGTTTTAGCAGCCCGGAGGATGAAAAACATAGACCTGCTATAATGGAGCCTTTGTGAAGCCAATGCAGCAACACGGAACCTCATTTCTCCGACAAGTCTACCAGGGCCAAACTAAATGTGTCATCCAGTCTTTGTGAGGCGCCTGTCATAGGAATCACTTAATGCCAGACACTGTATGTACATACATCTGGTGTGTGTGTGTGTGTGTGTGTGTGTGTGTGTGTGTGTGTGTGTGTGTGTGTGTGTGTGTGTGTGTGTGTGTGTGTGTGTGTGTGTGTGTGTGTGTGTGTGTGTGTGTGTGTGTGTGTGTGTGTGTGTGTGTGCGTGCGTGTGTGTGTGTGTGCTGCAACATTAACTACCAACTGCAATTTATGCTGCCCATCAAAAAGGGAGAAGCAGAATATGATTTTCACTGTCAGTCTATAATTGTTGCATCTGTTGAGTTTAGTTTTCAAGTCAGAAGTCTGTCTACTGCCATTTAAAAAGATTTCCAACATCCTTCAGCTGATATCCGACTTCTGCCTAAACATTACAATAAACTGAATGCATTGCAGTAATTGCATTGTCAGGCTTTCCTGTAGAGGTACGTGAAGTCTTTCCTCTAATTTGAAAGGGGGAAAATTACAAGGGAGATAGGCCTGGAACTGCTTAGTGACAGAGTCAAGGGTACATCCCAGATGGCACCCTATTCCCAACATAGTGTACTATTTTTGACCCTGGGGATCTTGGACAAAAGTAGTGCACTATATACGGAATAGGGTGCCATTTGAGACGTAACCATTCAGTCATTCACTGTTACACCATGAGTAACAGATATATCCTCCAGTTATTGACAAGACATTAACACACATCTCTCTTGTTTGACACGCTCCTTTATCCTGTTGTCTCTTTAATGAAAAATGACAATTGTGCACGTCCCTATAGATTAGCTTATACAATTACTGTCTTGGACGTATGACGGGTATGAAAAATAATCCTTGGTTGTCGGGAGGTCGCCTCCTCCACTGCTCTGCGTGACACATTAATCTCCCCTCAGATTAATGTGAGGATGGCAGAGTGGAAGAATATTCCTATATTGATATATGTGAGGCTGGCAGAGTGGAAGAAAATTTCTCTTATGACAAATGTGAGGCTGTCATTGTCAAAGAGTATTCCTCTATTGGTTAATGTGAGGCTGGCAGAGTGGAATAATATTCCTATATTGATTTATGTGAGGCTGGCAGAGTAGATTAATATTCCTATATTGATTAATGTGAGGCTGGCAGAGTGGAATAATATTCCTATATTGATTTATTTGAGGCTGGCAGAGTGGAATAATATTCCTATATTGATTTATTTGAGGCTGGCAAAGTGGAATATTATTCCTATATTGATTTATGTGTGGCTGGCAGAGTAGATTAATATTCCTATATTGATTAATGTGAGGCTGGCAGAGTGGAATAATATTCCTATATTGATTTATTTGAGGCTGGCAGAGTGGAATAATATTCCTATATTGATTTATTTGAGGCTGGCAGAGTGGAATAATATTCCCATATTGATTTATTTGAGGCTGGCAGAGTGGATTAATATTCCTATATTGATTTATGTGAGGCTGGCAGAGTGGAATAATATTCCTATATTGATTTATTTGAGGCTGGTAGAGTGGAATAATATTCCTATATTGATTTATTTGAGGCTGGCAGAGTGGAATATTATTCCCATATTGATTTATTTGAGGCTGGCAGAGTGGAATAATATTCCTATATTGATTTATTTGAGGCTGGCAGAGTGGAATAATATTCCTATATTGATTTATTTGAGGCTGGCAGAGTGGAATAATATTCCCATATTGATTTATTTGAGGCTGGCAGAGTGGATTAATATTCCTATATTGATTTATGTGAGGCTGGCAGAGTGGAATAATATTCCCATATTGATTTATTTGAGGCTGGTAGAGTGGAATAATATTCCTATATTGATTTATTTGAGGCTGGCAGAGTGGAATAATATTCCTATATTGATTTATTTGAGGCTGGCAGAGTGGAATAATATTCCCATATTGATTTATTTGAGGCTGGTAGAGTGGAATAATATTCCTATATTGATTTATTTGAGGCTGGCAGAGTGGAATATTATTCCTTTTTAGCCTCCTGAGTGGCACAGAGGTCTAAGGCACTGCATCGCAGTGATAGTGGCGTCACAAAAGACCCGTGTTCGATCCCAGGCTGTGACGCAGCCAGCCGTGTCTGGGAGACCCATGAGGTGGCGTACAATTGGCCCAGAGTCGTCCGTGTTATGGGAGGGTTTGGCCGTCTGGGATGTCCTTGTCCCATTGCGCTGTAGTGACTCCTTGTGGCAGGCCGGGCGCATGCATGCTGACTACTTGCATTGCCCCCCCTCTTTTACGCTGATGCTACTCTCTGTTATTATCTATGCATTCTCATGTACATATTACCTCAATTACCTCGACTAACCGGTGCCCCTGTACATTGATTCTGTACCGATACCCCCTGCATATAGCCTCAGTGTTTTTATTTTACTGCTGTTCTTTAATTATTTGTTACTTTTATTTCTTATTCTTATTTTTTATTTTTTGGGGAATAAAAAAAATGTTTATTGTATTGTTGGTTTGGGCTTGTAAGTAAGCATTTTACTCTAAGGGGAGGGTGGCAGGCAGCCTAGTGATTAGAGTGTTGGACTAGTAACCAAAGGTTGCAAGATCAAATCCCTGAGCTGACAAGGAAAATATGTTGTTCTCCCCCTGAACAGGCAGTTACCCCACTGTTCCTAGGCTGTCATTGAAAATTAGAATTTGTTCTTAACTGACTTGCCTAGTTATATAAAATAAAAAGGTCTGTAACCATTCATTCACTTGTTGTATTTGGATAATTTGATTGGTGTTTCCTCTGACACATTGGTGCAGCTGACTTCTGGGTTAACCAAGCAGTGTGTCAAGAAGCATTGCGGTTTGGTAGGGATATGTTTCAGGGGCACATGGCTCTGGACCTTCGCCTCTCCCAAGTCCATATGGGAGTTGTAGCAATGGGACAAGTCTGAAACTACCAATTGGATACCATGACAATCACAACAGTGTGCATGTGTGTGTGACATACCAAGCTGGGAGGACTGTAAATGCCCTCATCCCCTTCTCTGCCTTATTGGTTTTAAAGGGACCCGTTCAGTTTGTGGCACATGGGGGCCCGCTGAAAAGAGAGAGGAGAAAGAAACTAAATGGAACATTGAGCAGCGCAGCCCAACTGATTTACAGCCACACTTTAATTGTGTTGTAAAATCAAAGCCAGAGTTGTTTCAGGAATGTGATTCCTGGCTTGTTTACAGGAGGAGTCCGTCCTACAGTCAAGGACACTGAAAAAGAAAGAGAGAAAAGGAAAAGTGAGAGTTAGAAAGAGAGACATGGAGGGAGGAAAAGCGAGAGCCAGTGAGACTCGGAGTGAGATTGAGAAAGCGAGACTTGAGGAGAGAGGGAGAGAGACAAAAAGGACAAGGAGGAGAAGTTGAACTAAGTTTCGCCCATCGTTTACAAGCCTGCTCTGTTTCACTCTGAATAACACAACCTGTGATTTATTTCAGCGTGGCTCTGGATCAGGGATCTGCTCGCCTGACAGGAGGGAGCTGCTGCGTGGTTCTGATGTGATGTGGAAAACAGAGAGGGAGAGAGTGGGTGAAGAGAGTGAGTGGGTGGGTAGAGGGAGGGAGATGGTGCATGAGGAGGGTGACATAGAGAAAAGGGAGAGGTTGAGGAGAGGGAGAGGAGTGAGATGGAGAGGAAGGGTGAGGAGGGAGATGGTGAGGGTGAGGATGGAGATGGAGAGGGAAGGAGAGGGTGAGGAGAGGGAAGGATAAGAAGAGAGAAGGAGAGGGTGAATAGAGGGAGGGAGAGGGAAGGAAAGAGTGAGGAGAGGGAGAGTGAGGGTGATGAGAGGGAGAGTGAGGGTGATGTGAGTGTGATGAGAGGGAGAGTGAGCGTGAGGATGGAGACGGAGAGGGTGAGGAGAGGGAGGGAGAGGGTGAGGAGGGAGACCAGGGATGTTCTCTTGATAATTGTGCAAATTGGACCATTTCCTGCTAAGCGTTCAAAATGTAACGAGTACTTCTGGGTGTCAGGGAAAATGTATGGTGTAAAAAGTACATTTTCTTTAGGAATGTAGTGAAATAAAAGTAAAAGTTGTCATAAATATAAATAGTAAAGTACAGGACAGATACCGCAAAAAACTACTTAAGTAAAAATACTTTAAAGTACTACTTAAGTACTTTACACCACTGTGGAATAGAGAAGTAAGGTATAGCCTATCACTGAGGATCTTTAACATACACAAACACTAACAGTGCATAAAGACACCACACTTTTATCCCTGGCAATGAAAATAAACAACAAATGGTAAGGCAGAGTTTTTCAAGCGTTTTTTCACAATCCAGATTTCATCTCAGGGCAGATGGAGGGAAGGTGAAAGGACTTGTGGATTTTTTCAATGACAAGGGGATAATTGGCATATGATTAAGATAACACGCAGTACAAAGTCTCTCAGCACCACAGATATTCTGAGAGGAGGGAGGGAGGGAGGGAGGGAGGGAGGGAGGGAGGGAGGGAGGGAGGGAGGGAGGGAGGGAGGGAGGGAGGGAGGGAGGGAGGGAGGGAGGGAGGGAGGGAGGGCTACAGACAGCCTGACAGACAAACAGACACAGAATAGACTACAAACAGTTATTGGATGGAGCCATTGGTTTCAGTATGGGTCATCAAAGTGACTTAATAGGCGACAGAACATTTACAGCTACGAGAACCCAAGGTTTGTGCACAGTCTTGGCCAAAGGTTTTGAGAATGACACAAATATTACTTTTCACAAAGTCTGCTACCTAAGTTTGTATGATGGCAATTTGCATATACTCCAGAATGTTATGATTAGTGATCAGATGAATTGCAATGAATTGCAAAGTCCCTCTTTGTAATACAAATGAACTGAATCCCCCCAAAAACATTTCCACTGCATTTCAGCCCTGCCACAAAAGGACCAGCTGACATCATGTCAGTGATTCTCCCATTAACACAGGTGTGAGCGTTGACGAGCACAAGGCTGGTGATCACTCTGTCTTGCTGATTGAGTTCAAATAAAAGACTGGAAGCTTCAAAAGGAGGGTGGTGCGTGGAAAACCTCATTCCATCAGCAATGGCATTGAAGATGAAACGTGGCTGGGTCTTTCAGCATGACAATGATCCCAAACACACCGCCCGGGCAACAAAGGAGTGGCTTCGTAAGAAGCATTTCAAGGTCCTGGAGTGGCCTAGCCAGTCTCCAGATCTCAACCCCATAGAACATATTTGGAGGGAGTTGAATGTCCGTATTGCCCAGCAACAGCCCCAAAACATCACTGCTCTAGAGGATATCTGCATGGAGGAATTGGCCATAATACCAGCAACAGTGTGTGAAAACCTTGTGAAGACATAGAGAAAACGTTTGACCTCTGTCATTGCCAACAAAGGGTATATAGCTAAGTATTGAGAAACTTTTGTTATTGACCAAATACTTATTTTCCACCATAATTTGCAAATAAATTCATAAAAAATCCTACAATGTGATTTTCTGGATTTTTTAAAATCATTTTGTCTGTCATAGTTGAAGTGTACCTATGAGGAAAATTACAGGCCTCTCTCATCTTTTTAAGTGGGAGAACGTGCACAATTGGTGGCTGACTAAATACTTTTTTGCCCCACTGTATATAACTTCCATAACAGATATTGTTCATAGCAGTGGAGGCTCCTCAGAGTAGGAAGGGATGAACCATCCTCCTCAGTGAATTTCATGTTATTTTAAATAGTGAAACATTCAGAAATGTATATATTTTTGATAAAATTATACAAAATATATTAAAATGTCACCAATTAAGTGAATGACGCACTGTTCTGCAATGAACGTCTACAGTAGCCTCAACAGCACTCTGTCGGGTAGCACCATGTTTTAGCTGGAGGACAGCTAGGTTCTATCTACCTCTGCGTACATTGACTTCAATACAAAACCTAGGAGGCTCATGGTTCTCACCCCCTCCATAGATTTACACTGTAATTATGACAACTTCCAGAGGACGTCCACCAACCTATCAGATATCTTGCAGCATGAACTGACATGTTGATCCACCCAAAGGATCAGATAATTTATATATTACTGAAAGCATAAGCTACAGATAGCTAGCACTGCAGTGCATCAAATGTGGTGAGTAGTTGACTTAATTAAGAAGAAGCCAGAGAGAGCGAGAGATATTTAATTTAATTGTGTTCACTTTCACTTAGCTAGCAAATGCAGCTAGCTAGTTTAGCCAACCCAAACACCTAGTTCAAACAGAGAGGGATGCTATGTTAGCTAGGTGGCCATGGCTTTCAAACACTGAACCTCTTCCAAGTCAAGGAATGCTTTTGGGTTTATTAATGTATTGCCAACTCAGCTCTGGATCAGGGATTACCATGTGTAACTGCTAAACTGATTGCTGACTGTACACTGTACTTCATCATTGTAGTGGGTTTACTCACGTGTTAGTTCTAGTAGCTATGTTGACTATGACGTTAGCTAATATGTTGACAACAATGTAGGCTGTGTATAGCAGTTAGCGGTTATGATATGAAGGTTTTGGTTTGGAAAGTATTTTTTGCCTGGTCACAGACAGCTGATTTGTTGTACACAGAAGTCCACAAATGAAGGGAAAAGGTGAAATCAGGAGAGCGCGTCGATTCGAGAAGGAATTATACAACCATCAAATGGATCATGCTGTTTGTATGTAGTTCTATGAAAGTGAGCTGTGTTGAGTAAGAGCTGAGGAGAGAGAAAGATGAGAGGGAGAGAGCTGAGGAGAGAGAAAGATGAGAGTGAGAGAGAGCTGAGAGAGAGAGAGCTGAGAGCACTGGAGTGGGCTATAGACTGACAGAGAGAGAGCTGAGGGGAGTTAGATATAGGGGAACGCTGTTAAAGACATCTTAATATGTCTTCATAATGCTTATCTCAGATGATGGCTAATCAGTCAGTATGGTTGGCCGGAAGACAGAGGGACCTTAGTTAGTTTGCAAATGGCATTTGGGATAAAAGCCTCATCATCGTCAAATCCCACTGCTCCAACCCACACAATGTGACACTAAAATGAATCAACGACACAACCCAAACAAGCAATCCAGGACAAAATTAAACAAACATGCCCTGCACAAAAGTAGATCAGCGACAACGTCTTTGCATTTACAATAACATAACAGAAGGAAAGTATAAACGGACATTAACAGAGAAAGACCTGTTACAATAATAATTTACACTGGAAGCATGGTGTTTCATTTTACCGGATAAGACTAGTTTAGACGGTCTTTGCACAAGTCTCAACCTCCCTTTGCTGTCACTACAAAAATGAGTCCCCGTAGAAAAGGAGGAGGCAGTAGAGGATGAGGAGAGGAGGAGAGAGAAAGAGTAGCACTTTCTCTTATTAGCTATGCAAATCCATCTCCTGACGGATTGAGTTTTAGAAACTAAATTAGTGCTTTGTATCTTCTGTGCCTTTTTTAATCTTCCAGCAAATGTGGTTAGTTATATACGGGGGTTTGACATGTTTGAACAGAGGGTTGGAGAGGTTTCCTATCACAGTCTTGTTTTCTGTCTGACTGACTGACTGAGCCCCTAGTGAACATTTATCTACTGAAGGTAGTGGTAGTGGTGGTAGTGGTGGTGATGGTGGTGCTTAAGGTAGTGGTGGAGGTAGTGGTGGTGATGGTGGTGATAGTAGTGTTAGTGGTGGTAGTGGAGGTGATGGTAGTGGTGGTGATGGTGGTGATAGTAGTGTTAGTGGTGGTAGTGGAGGTGATGGTAGTGGTGGTGGTAGTGGTGGTGGTGGTGGTAGTGTTAGTGATATTGGTGGTGGTGGTGGTGGTGGTAGTGGTATTGGTGGTGGTATTGGTGGTGGTGATGGTAATGGTGGTGGTAGTGGTATTCGTGGTGGTGGTGATGGTAGTGTTAGTGGTATTGGTGGTGGTGGGAAGGGTAGTGGTGGTGGTGATGGTAGTGGTAGTGGTGGTGGTGGCAGTGGTAGTGGTATTGGTGGTGGTGGTGGTGGTGATGATGGTAGTGGTGGTGGTAGTGTTCGTGATATTGGTGGTGGTGGTGGTAGTGGTATTGGTGGTGGTAGTGGTATTGGTGGTGGTGATGGTAGTGTTAGTGGTATTGGTAGTAGTGGTGGTGATGGTGGTGATGGTGGTGGTGGTGGTGATGCTAGTGTTAGTGGTATTGGTAGTAGTGGTGGTGGTGGTGGTGGTGGTAGTGGTGGTAGTGGTATTGGTGATGGTGGTGGTGGTGGTAGTGGTAGTGGTGGTAGTGGTAGTGGTGGTGGTGGTAGTGGTAGTGGGGGTGTGTTTTTAACGTCCTTCAGGGCCAGAGTATAGTGTTAAACTATGGTGGGCAGCCAAGCCATACACATGCTTTTATACATTAATGAACAAAACCCCAATTTTCCTTTGGCATTCCAATCACACAACTCCCATATGTTACGGACATGCTGACAGTCTACCGAAACGACCCTCACATTATAATACAAAGCCCAACTCCTTCTGTGTCTCAATGAGCCCCTTGTTCCCCTCTCATAAGCCAGGGGTGTAATTGGCCTGGTGCGTGTCCTAACTCAACAGATCAGAGGTTAGTAAACCCGTTACTCATTTAGCATGTCAGGGATTAGCTGGCTCTGGACCCACAAAGCTGGCAAGTAATATGCTTCCTTTTGATCAAAGATTTTGTTTGCATCACAAATAGTACCCTATCCCCTTTATGGTGCACTACTTCTGAGCTGGGCACATGGGGCTTTGTTGAAAAGAAGGGCACTATATAGGGAACAGGGGGCCATTTGTGATGTTCCCTTGACTAATATCGGAGAGTGGGAGAGGAGAGTGGGAGAGGAGAGTGGGAGAGGAGAGGGGGAGAGGAGAGGGGGAGATGAGCGGGGAAGAGGAGAGGGGAAGAAGAGAGTGGGGGAGGAGAGGGGGAGAGGAGAGTGGGAGAGGAGAAGAGGAAAGTGGGAGAGGAGAACAGAAAGAAGACTGTAGGATGATAGAGGTTGATGAGCGGGAGCTGTGCGTGACACGAAGCAGCAGTCTTCATGGAAAGCTTTCATGTTTGTTAAGGGAGAGCTGACATCTCTAGAGGGCAGCTATATCATTACAGTTATAGCTGGACCAGCTGTGTGCTGTTGTACTATATGCCTGTTATCAATAGGACTCTATAAGTGCTCAAAATGGTTCAGATAAGAAATACAAGTTTGAGACAGAGATCACAACGGAAGTTGTACTTGAAAGACAGCTTTAAATCACGGTGATGCCCTTACAACAAACATAAATACAGCGTATACATTGTCATTAGCTCACATGTATTTACTAAACACAGCCACGCTTAAAACTATTTTAATGGACATTGAGGGCTTCAGAATGCCAGAGTTTACCCCACAATGCACTGGGGAAATTCAGGGTTTCACATCTGACACCACGCCCTCATCCATTTGTCCCTATTATCCCAGTCCCCTGATCTGGGATTGATTTGCCTGTAGCAGGAGTCAGCTGTCCAGTGTGTTTAATGTGAAGCTGTCCAGGTTTTGTAGCCTGTTTAACCAGAATGAATGCTGCTGCGGGTTAAACCGGACCAAACCGGACCAGCATTCAGGCTGGTTTAACCAGGCTATGGGTCACAACCAACCAGAAACAATGATGAAGCAGTGTGTACCCATGGCAACCCTTGAGATCTACCATTATTGTTGGTATACTTTATTACAAATTTCATATCATGGCTCGTCTCCTGAGTAATTGTCCTCACAGCTTGCCACCGCTGGATTTATGACTCATATGTTGTGATTATGTGTAAGATTATTATGTATTATGTAACCAAGTATTACAGGAAGTGTGTTTTACAGGAAAGGGGACAGCTGTGTATGGGGATATGTGGACTGGAGGCCTGGCTTGGGCGTGATGTCTGACTGACATGTTAGGCAGGGATTCATCCTGTCTCATCAAGGCTTACCAGGGGCTGACTGTCACCTACTAATGAGATATGGAAATCACACATTTACAAACCAGAAATAGTTACTTTCACTGTTACAGACACAGAGGAGGAGCAATATCATGAGTGATTTCAAGTATAGGTCTAACCCAGGGCTGTTCAATGTCGGTCCTGGTGAGCCAAAACACTTCTGAGTAGGTAAACCACCACTACCCTGCATACTATTGGCGAACGTGCAATCATTGGAAAATAAGCTGGACGATCTTCAATTAAGAATATCCTACCAACGGGAAATTAAAAAACTGTAATATCTTATGTTTCTCCAAATCGTGGCTGAACAACGACCCGGATAATATAGAGCTGGGAATGTGACGAAAGAAATAAAAGATCAAATCATTTATCTGACATTTCACATTCTTAAAATAAAGTGGTGATCCTAATTGACCTAAGGCAGGGACTTTTTACTCTGATTAAATGTCAGGAATTGTGAAAAACTGAGTTTAAATGTATATGGCTAAGGTGTATGTAAACTGCTGACTTCAACTGTATGTCTGATAAGATGACGGGTGAGGGTGTGTGTCTATTTGTCAATAACTGCTGGTGCGTGATGTCTAATATTAAAGATGTCTCGAGGTATTGCTCGTCTAAGGTAGAATACCTCATGATAAGCTGTAGACCACACTATCTACCAATAGAGTTCTCCCTTATATTATTCATTGCAATCTATTTACCACCACAAACCAATGCTGGCACTAAGACAGCACTCAACGAGCTGTAGAAGGCCATAATTACACAAGAAAATGTTCATCCTGAATGGACGCTCCTAATGGCCTGGGACTTTAATGCAGGGAAACTTAAATCTGTTTTACATCATTTCTACCAGCATGTCACATGTGCAAGCAGAGGAAATACAACTCAAGACCGCCTTTACTCCACACAGAAAAACGCATACAAATATCTCCCTCGCTGTCACGAATCTCGCCAAAGATGGTGCCTCTTCCTGTTCGGGCGGCGCTCGGCGCTCGTCGTCGCCGGCCTATTAGCTGCCATCGATTCCCTTTCCGTTGGTTTCTGTTTATTGGGTTTAATTGGTTACACCTGTTTTGAGTTAGTGTTGTTTGCAGGCTATTTAAGGGCACTATGCCCGCTGGGTATTTGTGCGGGCTTGTTCTCTGTTATTTTGGTGTTGGTGTATAAGTGTTATCTCTTTATTTTCCAGGACAGTTTTAGTCCTGTGTATTTTGGACGGGTGGTTTCATACGCCCTAGTGTTGGCATGTCCATGTCTCCGCTGTCGTTGGAATAAATAGATTCACATACGATATTACCTGCTCTCTGCGTTTGACTCCTCCACCGCACCATTTATAGAAGTCGTTACACTCGCCTTACATTTGCCATTTGCCTGAACACTGACTACGATGAGACAACCAATAGGGAGGGGGTCAGAGACCTGACAGTGCAAAGACAGGACAACAACCTCTCCAGTCACCCAAGTTGTAGACTGTTCTCTCTGTTACCGCACGGCAAGCGGTACTGGAGCACCAAGTCGACCCCATGCCACAAGACTGCTGAACGATTAATCAAATGACCATGCAGACTATTTATATTGACGCCCCCCCTTTGTTTTTACACTGCTGCTACTTGCTGTTTATTATCAATGCATAGTCACTTTACCCCTACCTACATGTACATATTACCTCGACTAACCTGTACCCCAGCACATTGACTTGGTACCGGTACCCGTGTATATAGCCTCATTAATGTTATGTCATTTTCTTGTGTTACTTTTTATTACGTCAGTTTATTTAGTAAACTCTATTTCTTGAACTGTATTGTTGGTTAAGGGCTTGGAAGTAAGCATTTCGCTGTTGTCGTCGGTTTATGTGATAAATATTATTTTATTTTATTTTATTTGAATTAACTACTAGGTAGGAACAAAAAACAGAAGTGTTTTGGTCCTTCAGGATTGGAATTGAACAGCCCTGAGCTGTGGTCGAATACTCATATTAGCCATACTAACAGCACTAACCGTACTACTTGTGATGTAAATTGAGTATGTAGTATGCTTATTGGTCATGGTATGGATATAGACATTTACATTACATTTACATTTAAGTCATTTAGCAGACGCTCTTATCCAGAGCGACTTACAAATTGGTGAATTCACCTACTGACATCCAGTGGAACAGCCACTTTACAATAGTGCATCTAAATCATTAAGGGGGGGGGTGGTGAGAAGGATTACTTATCCTATCCTAGGTATTCCTTGAAGAGGTGGGGTTTCAGGTGTCTCCGGAAGGTGGTGATTGACTCCGCTGTCCTGGCGTCGTGAGGGAGTTTGTTCCACCATTGGGGGGCCATATAGTTAGTATGCCAAACGTTCCCGGATGTTGTACTAAATTTGCCAAAATACAAAGTATTCAAGCACATTATTGGACATTATTTCTGTGCTTTCCATACGAATCACAGTATATCATTACAGCAGTAAGTACCGGTATGTTAGCTACTAATAATTCGAACTTGCCAGTATATTAACTATATGTCATTCTTAGCTTAGCTAAGTGGTATAGTCGGTACTTGTCACAATCGTTTAAAGATGGATTGGAGGCTCCGGTGCGGGATGCAGACCCCGCTCCACCTGAGGCCCCCCCACTTTGGTGGTGCCTGTTACGAATCCCTTTTGGCCCGACAGTCTAGGGGGGATGGTAATGAGACCCGTAACATAACTCATGCAAATTACAATAGTGACAAAGTAAAAGTGTGAACGAAATAACCACGACAACTGAAATCTACCGTCAAACTCTAATAAACACACGGTAATGGGGGGAGCAGGAAAAGGGGCTGAGCTGGACCCAAGGAAAGAAACAATAAGCATCCAAAACACCCCTGAGCTAGACTAGCCTACTTTAACAACAGCTAACTAACTAACCAAAATACAGTGGGTGGTCCGCCCAGTTCTGACTAGTGTATTTAACAAAGTTTAACTACGGGTAGTGTATGCCCATGGGCGACTTGTCTTGGTTCCCCCTTTTCCCACCAGCAAACAAACACAAACACCATAACCAAAAACAATAGTCACAGGTGAGGACAAAGTGCCATGGAGGTGCTCAAACAAAAGAGAGGTCAATACACAAAGAGAGAGTGAAACAGAGAGACCTACAGACATGGCATTTACAGAGAGATTGAGCTCTAGAGCAAACAACTGACAGGGTTTTTAAACCACGGGAAAGGAACTGTGATAGGGTAGGAATCAGTAGGAGGTGTGTCTTCTGATTGATGATTGATTGTTGACTGATTGGGGAGTGATGATTTTCACCTGTGAGGGGAGAAGGAGAGAAAAGAACACAGGATACACACACACAGGATACACACACAGGATACACAGGTATCCGTAAAAGTGTCGCTGGTGCGGGGATCGTTGCTGGGGACTCCGGACCATAGATCGTCTTCGCGGACTCCAGACTGGGAACCGTCTCTGGAGGCTCCGGACTGGGGACTGTCGCTGGAGGCTCCGGACTGGGGACCGTCGCTGGAGGCTCCGGACTGGGGACCGTCGCTGCAGGCTCCGGACTGGAGACCGACGCTGGAGGCTCCGGACTGGGGACCATCGCTGCAGGCTCGGACTGGGGACCGTCCCTGGAGGTTCCGGACTGGGGACCGTCGCTGGAGGCTCCGGACTGGGGACCGTCGCTGCAGGCTCTGGACTGGAGACCGACGCTGGAGGCTCCGGACTGGGGACTGTCGCTGGAGGCTCCGGACTGGGGACCGTCGCCATGGATCATCACTGGAGGCTTCGTGCCATGGATCCTCACTGGAGGCTTCGGGCCATGGATCCTCACTGGAGGCTTCGGGCCATGGACCCTCACTGGAGGCTTCGGGCCATGGATCATAATTGGAGGCAGAGTGCGTGGAACTGGCACAGGACGCACCGGCCTGGAGAGACGCACTTGAGGCCGGGTGCGTGGAGCTGGCACAACGCGTCCTGGCTGGATACCCACTTTAGCTTGGTAAGTGTGGAGAGCTGGCACAGGACACACTGGGCTGTGAAGGCACACAGGAGGCATAGTACGTAGAGCCGGCGCAGGATATACTAGGCCGTGGAGGCACACTGGAGGTCTGGAGCGTAGAACTGGCACAACGCGTCCTGACTGAATACCCCCTGTAGCACGGCAAGTGCGAGGAGCTGGCACACAAACAAGATCCCACAATCTAAGGTGGGAAAAAAGGCTGCCTAAGTATGATCCCCAATTAGAGACAACGATAAACAGCTGCCTCTGATTGGGAACCATACTAGGTCAACAAAGAAATAGAAACCTAGATTTGCCCACCCAAGTCACACCCTGACCTAACCAAATAGAGAATAAACAAGGCTCTCTAAGGTCAGGGCCTGACAGTATGTGTTCTCAATGATCATTGTTAATTGTTTTACTCATCTTTATTTCTGAGTAAGCTCATGTGCTGCTAGTGCTCAAGCTGTCCTAAATCTGATGCATTAGATGTTTTTCCAAATTGCACCCTATATAGTTCACGACTTTTGACCAGAGCCCTATGGGGAATAGGGTGCCATTTGGGACGAATCCCATGAGTGAAACAAAAACTGTAGTCTTCCTGAAGCTCTGGCTCTTCTATTTGTCCCCTGTGAGGCTCAGTCTGTGAGGTGGAGCATACATTATTTCTGAAGGTACAGGGGACCCAGACAAACATACTCCGAATACCCATTCAAATCCTTATTGATGCGGTGGCTCTGGAGAACTCAAATAGAGATAACTACAGTAACTGTAAATGGGTGTTTTGATGAGGAATTGTGGTTGTGTTATGCTGTTGAAAGTTAGAAGGGGCTCTGTGTGTGGAATGAATGTGATGTTTTTCCAGCACTACTGGAGCCATAGGCCTTCTCGTCTGTCTGCCTCCAACCCAGTGACAGGAGCCATTATATTTGACTGACAAAATTGGAATGGAAACAGATTTGCAGAGTAGACACAGTGGAATAGCTCATCTAATGATCAGTTTAATGGTAGTCATAATAACTGGTGTGTTACTGATTGAGTTGGAATAGATGAATGTCTACAACACCAAGAAGTGACAGCTCGATATTTAATTTTTACTGTAGTGACACAAGGTTCCATTATATAGAGCTGGCAAACCATCCAGCTCCCTCTGTTGCTCTTTCTAAGGCTTAGTCACAAATGGCACCCTATTTCCTACATAGTGCACTAATTTTAGGGAATAGGGTGCCATTTGGGATGCCGACTAATACTACTACCTATAAAGATGTGTGCTGAGAGTCGGGAAGCAAGTTCAGGGAGTGAGTGATTTAATAAATAAACGAAACACGAACAACGCACAGACATGAAACTGAAACATTTATAGGGAAGGTAATCAGGGAAGTGATGGAGTCCAGGTGAGTCTGATGACGCGCAGGTGCGCATAACGATGGTGACAGATGAGCATAACGAGCAGCTTGGTGTCCTAGAGGCCGGAGAGGGAGCACACGTGACACTACCGTACAATAGAGTAAGCCCATCCGGTGCCTACATTAATCACAGCTAAAAAACAACTTCTATCTGAAGGCCATCAGACTGTTAAATAGCCATCACTAGCCAGCTTCCACCGAGTTACACAACCCTGCACCTTACAGGCCTTATATACATAGACTGGGAATCACTGGCCACTTTAATAATGGAACACCTAGTCACTTTAATAACATTTAAATAATGTTTACATACTGCTTTACTCATCTCATATGTATATACTGTATTCTATTCTACTGTATTTTAGTCAATGCCACTCCGACATTGCTCATTCTAATATTTATACATGTCTTAATTCCATTATTTTACTTTTAGATTTGTGTGTATTGTTGTGAATCATTTTTAGATACTACTGAACTGTTGGAGTTAAGAACTCAAGCATGTATCTACACCCGCAATAACATCTGCTAAATATGTTTATGTGACCAATAAAATTGTATTTTGTTTTATTTTATTTGGTCCTCTACCAGGCTCCCCACCAAGCAGCATATGCATGTCCCAAATGGAACCCTATTCCCTATATAGTAAATATGATCCATTGGGTTCTGATCCAAAGTAGTGCACTATACAGGGAATAGGGTATCATTTGGGATGCAAACCATGAAAAGACTCATCCAAACAATCTCTAACATCATAAGCTGAAGGATTTCCCAGGTGTTCTGGAGCCAATGACATCAACCTGTCATTCTAGAGTACAATGGGGACTTTGAGAGGTAGCTGGTGACTGGTATCTAGTAGCTGGTGTCTGCTGGCTGGTGGATGGTGGCTGGTGGATGGTGGCTGGTGACAGGTGGCTGATGGCTAGTAGCAGGTGGCTGGTATCTAGTAGCTGGTGTCTGCTGGCTGGTGGATGGTGGCTGGTGCCTGGTGACAGGTGGCTGATGGCTAGTAGCAGGTGGCTGGTATCTAGTAGCTGGTGTCTGCTGGCTGGTGGATGGTGGCTGGTGCCTGGTGACTGGTGACAGGTGGCTGATGGCTGTTGGCTAGTAGCAGGTGGCTGGTGACTGCTGGCTGGTGGATGGTGACTGGTGGCTGGTGAGAACAGTCAGTTAAACAAGAACTGAAACAGACATCAACAAGAAGTCCTCTCTCTTAAAAAAAACAAAGTGGAGATGAGATCCAAAATAGCTTTGCAGCTGAACCCAGTTAACACCATTTGGAAAATATTTAAGGGGGGCAGTCTGTGGCTAACATTTAGGAGAGTGTGTGTGTGTGTGTGTGTGTGTGTGTGTGTGTGTGTGTGTGTGTGTGTGTTTGCAGTGAACACTGGATGGGGCATACATATTCAAAACATAAACAATATCCTTTTTCTTAACTCCACTAGAATTAAAACTAAACTAAACTAAAACACATGTATTATTCCTATGTTTTGAAGCCAAGGTCTTTCTGAAACAACTAGGTGTTTGTGTTAGAGCCCTAGACTGTGCTGTCAGCTTTACCTTATTAAAATGTAATTAAACAGCATATTTATTCGTTGCTAACCAGCGCTGTGATAGCAGGCAGACAGCAGAGCCTCCACAGCAAACAGATTCCGACCGCGTCCCAAATGGTAGTGTAGTGCACTATAGGGCTCTGGTCAAAAGTAGTGCACTATATAAGGAATGTGGTGCCTTTTATGATTCAGCCAAACTCCCTTTCCTTCTCCCTTTCCATGGCAGGCTGACTTATTCCCAGACTGCCTGTGTCAGGCAGTGTCACACCTGCTCCCGCTCCTCCTCCCTGGCGCCAGGCCCCCCAGCATTACACACTCCTGATACCATCAGTACGCACACCTGCCTTTCACCGTCACACACATCAGCGTATTATTGGACTCACCTGGACCCAATCACCTGTTTATTGCTTGTCCTATATTTGTCAGTTCCCCATCTCTGTTCTCCGCTGCTGCATTGATTGTCGTTTGTCATTGTGTATCCGTGTGCTGACGCTGTTCCTGTCTTGTTCTACGTCTGTTCCTAGTTACATTTCAACTCCATGTACAGTATCTGTTCTCATCTGCGGCGTCGGTCCTTTCACAGAAATAAGGTTTATTACGCAATGTATTCACAGGCACTCTTTGTTTGATGCTTCTCCATTATTATTATTATTATTATTATTATTATTGTCCTGGCTGGGTAGTATTTTCCTGGGTGTCATTAAAGACCAGGTCTACATTACTTGTGTCAGATTCCAACGGCCCGAGATGCAGGGCCCGATCTGAACATCGAAATGAGTTGGCAGTGTCAGGGTGCTGGGTTGATGGCAGGCGCAATGTTCAACCAACACAGTTACAGACAGCAGCATTAGGCTTCAGCTCAGGGGAAGTGAACATTTTTCCCATTAAATAATAGCTTTTTTCAGTCTCTATGTAAACTAGACATGTGCATCCCAAATGAACCCTTGCTGCCTTTATAAGGCACTGCTGTCCTAAATTATCCTTTGTAGCTCAGTTTGTAGAGCATGGTGCTTGTAATGCCAGGGTAGTCGGTTTGATTCCCGGGACCACCCACACCTAAAATGTATGCATGCATAAATATTCACTTTGGGTAAAAGTATCTGCTAAATGTTATATTATTTGGCAGTCTCTCTCCCTTCTGGGTTCCTGGGTTACAATTAACAAGGGCAGAGAAAATTAGTTGTGGATCACATACATATGGAATGATGTAAATAAGTGGTTTTCTCCAAAGAGAGAAGTCAATTAAGTAAGGTACGGTCTTGATTTCAATCTCACCGACTCCTCACATCCAAGCATCACAAATGTGTGGGTCCGCATCCTAAATGGCACTCTATCCCTTATATAGTGCACTGTATAGGGAATAGGGTGTCATTTATGACTAAGCCTAAATCCTTCCAGTAATTAGCACTCTACAAGAAACTCTGTATATCATGTAGAGGACGTCTGCATTCGTCATTCTCATTACATGTAGAAGGGAGTTACAGTTTAACCACTTTGGCCAGACTCACATTTTATCACCCTCATCTCATGGGAGGTAGAACTGATGTGAGGAAGTGGGCTATGATTCCATTTTGTATTCACATTTGCATCTCATCCTGGCAGCTCATCAGAGGGAGAAGGGATATCTTGTTTAGTAAGGAGCTTTATGATGAGATATGTGTGTGTGTGTGTGTGTGTGTGGGGGGGGGGCATCTAACACATTCACCACGTTAGAGGGCAGAGAATAGAGAATGCAGGGCACTCCTGAGTGTGTGTGTGCACATGTGTGTCCATTGAAGTTTAAAAGGTGGTTAAAATTCAATGGAATTTATGTGGTTAGAATTCCATGGAGTTTAGAAGGTAGTTAGAACTTTGTAGAGTTTAGGTGGTTAGAATGCCATGGAATTTAGAAAGTGGTTAGAATTCCATCGGGGGTTATAATTAAATGGGGGTTAGAAGGTGGTTAGAATTCCACAGAGTTTAGATTGTGGTTAGAATGTCATGGGGTGTTTAGAAGTTGGTTATAATTACATGGGGATTAAAAGTTGGTTAGATCTCCATGGAGTTTAGGTGGTTTGAATTCCGTGGAGTTTAGGTGGTTTGATTTCCGTGGAGTTTAGGTGGTTAGAATTCTGTTCAGTTTACGTGGTTATATTTCCATGTTGTTTTGGAGATGGTTAGAATTCCATGGAGTTTATGTTGTTGGAATTCTGTGGAGTTTAGGTGGTTAGAATTCCATGGAGTTTAGAAGGTTGTTAGAATTCAATAGAGTTCAGAAAGTGGTTGCATGACCATGTGGGTTAGAAAGTAGTTAGATTTCCATAGAGTTTAGAAGCTAGTTAGAATTCCATGGAGTTAAGAAGGTGGTTTAGAAGGTAGTTAGAATTCCATGGGGTTTAGAAGATGGTTAGTATTCCATCGGGGTTAGAAGGCGGTTAGCATAATCCATGCAGTTTAGAAGGTGGTTAGATTTCCATGTAGTTTAGAAGGTGGTTAGAATTCCATGTGGGTTAAAAGATGGTTAGAATTCCATGTGGGTTAAAATATGGTTAGAATTACATGTGGCATTAGAAGATGATTAGAATTCCATGGTCATTAGAGGTGGTTGGAATTCCATGAAGTTTAGAAAGTGATTTGAACGCAATGTGGGATTAAAAAGTGATGAGATTTCCATGGTCATTAGAAGGTGGTTAGAATCCCATGGCATTTAGAAGGTGTTTAGAATCCCATGGGGGTTATAAAGTGGTTAGAATTCCATGGGGATTAGAAGATGGTTAGAATTCCAGAGTTTAGAAGGAAGTTACATTGCCATGGAGTTTAGAAGCTAGGTAGCATTATATGGGTGTTAGAAGGTGGATATAATTCCATGGGGGGTTAGAAGGTGGTTAGAATCCCATGGGGGGTTAGAAGGTGGTAAGAATCCCACGGGGGTTAGAAGGTGGTTAAAATCCAATGGGTGTTAGAAGGTGGTTAGAATCCCATGGGGGTTAGAAGGTGGTTAGAATCCCATGGGGGTTAGAAGGTGGTTAGAATCCCATGGGGGTTAGAAGGTGGATAGAATTCCATGGGGGTTAGAAGGTGGATAGAATTCTATAGTTTATAAGGTGGTTAGAATCCCATGGGGGTTAGAAGGTGGTTAGAATCCCATGGGGGTTAGAAGGTGGTTAGAATCCCATGGGGGTTAGAAGGTGGTTAGAATCCCATGGAGGTTAGAAGGTGATTTGAATTCCATGGGGGGTTAGAAGGTGGTTATAATTCTATAGTTTAGAAGGTGGTTTGAATCCCATGGGGGTTAGAAGGTGGTTTGAATCCCATGGGGGTTAGAAGGTGGTTTGAATCCCATGGGGGTTAGAAGGTGGTTAGAATCCCATGGGGGTTAGAAGTAGGTTATAATTCTATAGAGTTTAGAAGGTGGTTAGAATCCAATGGGGGTTAGAAGGTGGTTAGAATCCCATGGGGGTTAGAAGCTGGTTAGATTCCCATGGGGGTTAGAAGGTGATTAGAATTAGAGTTTAGTTGGTGTTTAGACAATTGTCATTACTTACTTGGTATGATGATTACTTCTCCAGTTGAAGTCGTTCAGTTCCACAGGGAGACATTACAGACACAGAGAATAAGTAATTTTACCACTTAAATGAATTAATGGATTCTTTTATTTACAGTTTTTATGTCAGCAATTGAGACTTTAGCCCTTTCGAGTTCAAAATACTGTCTTTATAAAATCATTCTGAACAATAAAGGATTAAATTACAACAATCAAACACACATACACTGTAACGCCCTGACCGTAGAGACCTTTTAATTCTCTATGTTTGGTTGGTCAGGGTGTGACTCGGGTGGGAAACTCTATGTTCTGTGTTTCTATGTTTTTGCCGGGTATGGTTCTCAATCAGGGACAGTTGTCTAACGTTGTCTCTGATTGGGAATCATACTTAGGCAGCCTTTTTTCCTTTTGTATTTTGTGGGTCTTTGTTAGTGGCCTGAATAGCCCTAGTAAGCTTCACGTTCGTTATTTTTGTTTCTTTTGTTGGCGACATTTATAATAAAGAAAAATGTACGCTCACCACTCCGCACCTTGGTCCGGTCATTTCCGTGACGATGATCGTGACATACACAGCATGTATCCTGCAATTAGCAAACACACACAGGGTACCAAACTAATGCAAACAATAAGTATACATTATTAGGAATGACTTCTATATTTGTCTAGCTGCCAACGACCACATTTGTACTGGAGCCTGCCCTGTCTTAATGTTTATGTAAGTACCAAACAGATTTCTCTCGTCGCTAGGAAACTCACCAGCAATACACACTGAATGACCAAAACATTCCATGACATACACTGACCAGGTGAATCCAGGTAAAAGCTCTGATCCCTTATTGATATGACTTGCTAAATCCACTTCAATCAGTGTAGATGAAGGGGAGGTGTAACGGCATTCTTCCTCCTCTTCTGAGGAGGAGTAGCGAGAAGGATCGGAGGACCAATGCGCAGCGTGGTAAGTGTCCATAACGTTTATTTACAGACATAAACTGAACACTACAAAACAATACATGTGAAATGAACAAAATCGAAACAGTACCGTGTGGCAACAAACACCCACAACTCAAAAGTAAAACCCAGGCTACCTAAGTACAATTCTCAATCAGAGACAACTAACGACACCTGCCTCTGATTGAGAACCATACTAGGCTGAACTCAAAACCCCAACATAGAAAAACACACATAGACTGCCCACCCCAACTCACGCCCTGACCATACTAAATAAAGACAAAACAAAGGAAATAAAGGTCAGAATGTGACAGGAGGAGACAAGTTAAATAATTTTTTCAACCTTGAGGCAATTGAGACATGGATTGTGTATGTGTGACATTCAGAGGGTGAATGGGCCAGACAAAATACTTACGTGCCTTTGAAAGGGGTATGGTAGTAGACACAGAGAATAAGTAATCTTACCACTTAAATGAATTAATGGATTCTTTTATTTACAGTTTTTATGTCAGCAATTGAGACTTTAGCCCTTTCGAGTACAAAATACTGTCTTTATAAAATCATTCTGAACAATAAAGGATTAAATTGCAACTGCTGGGTTTATCATGCTCGGCAGTTTCCTGAGTGTATCAAGAATGGTCCAGTACCCAAAGGACATCCAGTCAAGTTGACTCAACTGTGGAAAGCATTGGAGTCAACATGGGACAGCATCCCTGTGGAACACTTTCAACACCTTGTAGTCCATACCCTGATGAATTGAGCCTATTCTGGGGGCAAAAGGGGTTCCAACACAATATTAGGAAGGTGTATTGGGGAATTTAAATGACAATGCTGTGTCAAGTGGCTTGCTTTCATAGCATTGCATGTGATGAGGCTGGCAGAGTAATTTATGCCTTACTCTTACCCTACTGAAGGTATAGTCCTATATCTCAAACCTGTATTTAAACTAGTCAGACGTCCTGAGACAGTTACTCTATCTCTTCAATAGAACCCATGTTGGTATACCACCAGCAATTTCAGAGGATGTTTTAAAGATAGTAGTATAAACATTTTCTATACTAGTAAGATGTACACATACAGGAGAGTGGATGCCGTAAAACAGGATTCCCCAACTGGCGGCCCACAGGCTGAAATTGGCCCGTGGGTGGTTTTATTTGGCCCCCCAAGTTGTTTGAGCATTAAACCTGTAAAAACTCCAGGAGTTCCAAGTAGCATCCACTCTCCTGGGTAAGAGTAAGACATAAACTGATAATGTGGTCATTGTTCAAAGCCTGTAGTCAGACATCTTGGACAGTATATCTTGGTCACAAAGACAACTCCAAGACTACAGAACTTCTACCCTTGGCACCCGCCATTCAGACACATAGATGGAATAAACTGTCTCTGCCCTCGGACTATTTTTATTTCTTTATTTAACCTTTATTTAACTAGGCAAGTCTGTTATTAAGAACGGCCAGATGTGATTCAGTTTGGATTTGAACCAGGGACTGTAGTGACGCCTCAAGCACTGAGATGCAGTGCCTTGGACCGTTGCGACATTCGGGAGCCCCATGCCATGTGGCGAACAAGGTTTCTCACGCTCTGGCTGATATTAACAAGTCATTGAATGCAGATATTTAATTCGGCCTGTGGGGCCTCTAGCAATAGATAAATACATTAAGGCTAAGCTTATTCCAGGCCGCAGATGCTGATGTTAACAAATAGTGTTCACTATTTACTGAATTACCAAAGCCGGCTTCTCCAGAATGTAAATATTGTGAGGCGAGAGGTGAGAGGTTAGCTGGATTCACGCTTAAACATGAAAGATGGTGAGCGGAAGCTTATCGGCCAGTGAGTGATGGTGAGTTTATTGCCCAATTGACGATGATGAAAAATGACCTCTGGAACATCATTTCCTTCTCATAAGCTTTTACCACATCAAGCGCCACCTCATTCATTAATGTCATTAAGTGATGGAGTTATAGATATTTTCAGTTATACAACCATGCTATTTCAAAAACACTTGAAGATACACTATATACGTATACAGCAGTATGTGGACACCACTTCAAATTAGTGGATTTGGCTATTTCATCCACACCCGATGCTGACAGGTGTATAAAATCGAGCACACCACCATAAAGTCTCTATAGACAAACATTGACAGTAGAATGACCATACTGAAGAGCTCAGTGACTTTCTCCCTGGCACCTTAATAGGATGCCATCTTTCCAACAAGTCAGTTCATCAAATTTCTGCCCATCTAGAGTTTTCCCGGTCAACTGTAAGTGCTGTTATTGTGAAGTGGAAACATCTAGGTGTAACAACAGCTCAACCGCAAAGTGGTAGGCCACAGAAGTTCACAGAAAGGGCCCGTCGAGTGTAGAAGCGAGTAGTGCATAAAAATTGTCTGTCCTCAGTTGCAACACTCACTACCGAGTCCCAAACTGCTTCTGGAAGCAACGTCAGCACAATAACTGTTCGTTGGGAGCTCCATAAAATGGATTTCCACGGCCAAGTAGCTGCACACAAGCCTAAGATCACCATTCGCAATGCCAAGTGTTGGCTAGAGTGGTGTAAAGCTCGCCACCATTGGACTCTGAAGCAGTGGAAACACGTTCTCTGGAATGTTGAATCACGCTTCACCATCTGGCAGTCCAACGGACAAATCTGGGTTTGGTGGATGCCAGCAGAATGCTACCTTCCCGAATTCATAGTAATTACTGTGAAGTTTGGTGGAGGGAAGAATTATGGTCTGGGGATGATTTTCATGATTCAGACTAGGTCTCTTAGTTCCAGTGAAGGGACATCTTAACGCGACAGCATACAATGACATTCCAGATGATTCTGTGCTTTCAACTTTGTGTCAACAGTTTGGGGAAGGCCTTTTCCTGTTTCAGCATGACAATGCCCCTGACCACAAAGCGAGATCCATACAGAAATTGTTTGTCGAGTTTGGTGTGGAAGAACTTGTCTGGACTGCACAGAGCCCTGACCTCAACCCTGTCGAACACCGTTGGGAAGAATTGGAACGCTGTCTGCAAGCCAGGCCTAGTCACCCAACATCAGTGCACTACCTCACTAATGCTCTTGTGGCTGAATGGAAGCAAGACCCAGCAGCAATGTTTCAACATCTAGTGGAAAGCTTTCCCATAAGAGCTGTTGTAGCAGAAAAAGCAGTACCAACTCCATATTAATGCCCATGATTTTGGAATGAGGTGTTCGACGAGCAGGTGTCCACATGCGGTTGCCCATAGAGTGCAGTTGTAACGCTATCCCACCAGACACGCGCACACAGCCAATCACTCCACCAGACATCACCCCAAACACAGACACATACACCAACACACACACACACACACACTCTGCTGCCAATCAACTCTGTTTTCATAACCTTAGTGTGTTTCCACAGAGATGGGGAGAGCTCAGGTGTTTTCATAGTGTGGGATTTCAATTCCAGCGTTCTCGGGTCTCCCTCAAACAGACACCTGGCCTCCCTGACTGAACGATTGACTGAGGAGCGAGAGAGAGAGATAGTGAGAGATAGGTGTAGAGGTAAACAAAATATTGGAGAATAATCTATGTTACAATAATCTATGTTATAATAATCTATTGTTACATATGTTCATAGACTTTCTATACAGTTCTGACAAACGGAAGTTGGGGAGCCATAATCATCTCTTTACCTACACCTATGACTGAATTCTAATCTTCATACTCTCACTTATAGAGCAATAACTGTTTATGATCTTTTTCTTACATGGGAAATCAAGATTTTGATTGATTACAGTCACGCTATAGTAGGGATTGATTGAAGCTCAATGTTAAATTCAAATCACCCTACCGTCATGTCTAAGCCAATATGACACCAATGTCGAGGAAAATCAGCAAATCAACTTGATTGGAAGTACACAACACACTCCCTGTCTCCCGTCATAGTGGTTACAGAGAACCACTATACCGGATTTTTAGTCATAGGGACGTCAGACACATTTTTTGCCCAAACCTAGCTCAAATTCTAGAATTCATATTAAAACGAGGCTACAGAGTCCATTAGGTGACAATTAGACTTGAATGAATTTGGACGGAATATGTTTGTAGGTGTAACAGTTTTTATTAATTGTATAATTTATCGCTCTCGTGCACATTTCAGTCCATTAAGAACCAATGATGTGTTAAATAACATGCAGCTGCTAGCTAGTAGCAGGCTAACAGCTGTAGCTAGCTAACATTAGCTAACACCTGTAGATGAGAAGCAAAGGAAGCTAGCTTGCTAGGTATATTTTGCTATGGAAGGTTTTTCATATGGCTAAAGTCATCTGTGTAAACTAAATCAGAGCACAAACAAATAAGCTAGCGAACATCCTTGGCATCCTTGGCAGTTAGCCAGGTATAGCTGCAAGCCAACGAGACTGTACCATAGCTGTATAGCACCAACCACAACTCAATTTTGACAATATAGCCTAGCTAGCTACATTCTTCCATAAAGCATAGCTAGCTAGCTGTACAAACTTGTAAATCATAGACATCTATGATTGGTTCAGATTGGGTCCGGACCAGAACCAAAATCAACGTCCGTGGACGAGATTCTCTAAAAACACTGTACTTTGATACAGCTACAACTTTTTCATAACAGGTTAGACGAATATGCGCAACAGGTTAGGATGATTCACGCAGCAGTTTGGGATACTTAAAGTAGCAGTTTAGGAGAATTGGGTTAAGTTTAGGAAAAGGGTTAAGGTTAGCCTTTTTGTGATAAGGGGCAGCATTTTCACATTTGGATGAATAGCGTGCGCAGGGTGAACTGCCTCCTACTCTGTCCCAGATGCTAATATATGCATATTATTATTAGTATTGGATAGAAAACACCCTGAAGTTTCTAAAACTGTTTGAATGATGTCTGTGAGTATAACAGAACTCATATGGCAGGTGAAAACCTGAGAAAAATCCAACCAGGAAGTGAGAAATCTGAGGTTTGTAGTTTTTCAAAGCTTGGCCTACCGAATACACAGTGTCTATGGGGTCAAGTTGCACTTCCTTAGGCTTACACTAGATGTCAACTGTCTTTAGAAACTTGTTTCGGGCTTCTGCTGTAAAGGAGGGGGGAATGGGAGCTGAATGAGTCATGGGTCTGGCAGAGTGTCTCAGGCTCGTGACGCGAGGTCGCAACAGAGTTAGATCTCGTTCCACTGCTTTTCTACAGACAATGGAATTCTCCGGTTGGAACCTTATTGATGATTTATGTTATAAACATCCTAAAGATTGATTCCATACATCGTTTGACTTGTTTCTACGACCTGTAACGGAACTTTTCTAGTTTTTGTCTGGACGTAGTGCTTGCGCCTCATGCAGATGGATTACTGGGCTGAACACGCTAACAACAAGTGGCTATTTGGACATAAATTATGGACTTTATGGAACTTTATGGAACAAAGCAGTCATTTATTGTTGAACTGGGATTCCTGGAAGTGCTTCTGATGAAGATCAAAGGTAAGTGAAAAACTTCTGTTGACTCCAACAGGGCGGATATTTCTTTGGCTGGATTGGTCTCTGAGTGCTGTACTCAGATTATGCTTTTTCCGTAAAGTTTTTTTGAAATCTGACACAGCGGTTGCATTAAGGAGAAGTCTATCTTTAATTCTGCGAATAACCCTTTTACATTTTATTAATGTTTATTATGAGTATTTCTGCAAAATCACTGGATGTTTTGGAATCAAAACATTACTGCACGTAATGCGCCAATGTAAACTGAGCTTTTTGGATATAAATATGCACATTATCGAACAAAACATACATGTATTGTGTAACATGATGTCCTATGAGTGTCATCTGATGAAGATCATCAAAGGTTAGTGATTAATTTGATCTATAATTCTGCTTTTTGTGACTCCTATATTTGGCTGGAAAAATGGCTATGTTTTTTTGACTTGGCTTTGACCAAACATAATCAAATGTTGTGCTTCGCTGTAAAGCATTTTTGAAATCGGACATGATGGGTAGATTAACAAGATGTTTATCTTTCATTTGCTTTATTGGATTTGTTAATGTGTGAAAGTTACATATTTCCCCAAAATATTTTTGAATTTTGCGCACTGCCTTTTCAGGGGAATGTTGTCGAGGGGTTCCGCTAGCGGAAACGCCTGCTCTAGAAAGGTTAGCAAAAATGCTGTCCTAACCTGCTATGAGATCAACAACAAATTAGATTGGTCCAAACACACCAAGAGTCGTGAAGAGGGTACGACAAAGCCTATTCCCCCTCAGGAAACTAAAAAGATTTGGCATGGGTCCTGAGATCCTCAAAAGGTTCTACAGCTCCAACATCGAGAGCATCCTGACCCCAGCCACCCCAGTCATAGACTCTTCTCTCTACTATCGCATGGCAAGCGATACCGGAGCGCCAAGTCTAGGACAAAAAGGCTTCTCAACAGTTTTTACCCCCAAGCCATAAGACTCCTGAACAGGTAACCAAATGGTTACCCGGACTATTTGCATTGTGTTCCCCCCTCCCTAACCCCTCTTTACACTGCTGCTACTCTCTGTTTATCTTCAAAGCACAGTCACTTTAACTATACATTCATGTACATACTAACTAAATGGCTCGACCAACCAGTGCTCCCGCACATTGGCTAACCGGGCTATCTGCATTGTGTCCCGCCACCCGCCAACCCCTCTTTTTACTCTTCTGCTACTCTCTGTTCATCATATATGCAGAGTCACATTAACGATACCTACATGTACATACTACCTCAGTACAAAATCTGTCGTTCTGCCCCTGAACAGGCAGTTAACCCACTGTTCCTAGGCCGTCATTGAAAATAAGAATTTGTTCTTAACTGACTTGCCTAGTAAAATAAAGGTAAAAAAAATAAAAAAAAATAAGCCTGACTAACAGCTGTCTGTATATAGTCTTGCTACTCTTTTTTCAAATGTCTTTTTACTGTTGTTTTATTTCTTTACTTACACACACACACACACACACACACACACACACACACACACACACACACACACACACACACACACACACACACACACACACACACACACACACACACACACACACACACACACCAAAGAATGCTGCGAAAAAAAGGTATGTCTGAGTCTGAAAACACAGCAGCACCAGATCCCAGTCTCCCATCTACCCATATACTGTATCATGCCTGACACCTTCAGATCCTTCAGTTTGACAGCAGCTGGCCCCACTCCCCAGTCTCCACTGTCTTTGCTTTCACAGATAATTATTGTTACTGTGGCAAAATAATCACACAGACTGAGAAGTGTGTTTGTTTTGGAGCCTGTCTGGACTATCAGGTGTCCATCATCAACAGAAATGTTGGGAATGACTTGTCTAGCACCTCAGTCCAGGCCTACCAGCTATACTTAACCTGAACACCTCAGGCTTCTTTTGAAGTACACTCATAGAAGCTCATGTAAAGGAAAGATGTAAGAGACCATGTCCAACTAAGGAAAGATAATGTTTATAAAAATATATACTACTCAAGCTAATTATTGACTGTTATTGAAATGGGGCTCAATCATACGATGTCATCTATGGTGGGTAAGAATTCTGTTCTGTTTAGTGCCGAACGATGAACCAAAATGTTGTAATTTTTTTGTTTTTGACACCACGTTGAATCAATTATTTGAATTCCATTCATCATTTTTCTTTAGAAGAGATGTAGTCGGGAGTTGTAGTTTCCAATAGGCCAATATTCGACATAGTTAAGTGCAGAAAACGTGATCAATAACTACAATGACCACAATCCATTGCATGCCTACTTGCCCAGCCTGTGTTTCTTTTACATCTGCTACGTTAGTTTAGTGTGGGCGGAGAGGAAGAGCCAAACTGGACCCTAACCTAGTCTTCTCCAACAGGTGCTGTTTTTTCCTCTTTTTTTTGCTAACCAAGTGAGGAGTTTTTTTATGGATGTCAATGAGTGTTGAATTTGGTTAACAAAATATGCAATGGCTTATTTTCTGTGTGACTTACTCGATCAAATATACTTTTCATATTGCTTAGGTTGTTACAAGTGTACTGATATAAGTAGGACAAGTGACATCCTTTGAGAAAAAACTATTTATATCGTAGTTGTGCCTATTGTTCACACGTATATATCTGCCCTTTCATTGGCTAGAATGGTCCCGCCTGATCTTGGCTCGTCCCTACTCCATTTTTGAAGACATTTTATTTTCATTGTTAGAGCAGTGACTAGAGGATCTGGCCAATATAATGGATTATCTGTGGTGTGGGCCAGACATGGAGAGGGAGAGAAGAACGCTAGATCCAGAGGGATAAAGAGCAATTGCTTCTAGCTGAAAATACATGATCTAAGTGATTGATAGTTGGTATTCAGCAGTCATAAAAACATGTATTACTTACTTTGAAGAACTACCAAAATAGTGATTTTGTCTAGACAGCATACAGTAGGGAGCAGCTCTATTGAGATGAGATGATGACTTGGAATGAAATAATAGTCATCAAATAAAACAAATGTAATATACACAACAACTGAAATGTTTTATTAATATAAAGTAATGTGAATAAGTTATGGTTAATAAGGGATAAGGAGTAATGGGCAGTCACTACCATCATAGGAATTGTATTCATTGTTGTATGTGTTACAGCATTCAATCCATGTAATGCATTATGCATTAATGTAACTTTTTGAAATCTAAAACGAACTAGAAAAAACTGTGAATATTTGTTAATAGCTGAACTGAAACTGAGTCGACCTCAAAAAGCCCTAATCCCTCAGCACTAGTTATGTTAGCGAAAGACAGCTGGCTTAAACCCTCATCTCCACATCCACATCTCATAACATAAAATGAATACAATTTCATACATGTTGCATGATATTTCATCAATTACCTCAAATAAATCATCTTAACCGAGAATTCAAACTGTAGCTGTACGTAACCCACCAGACCACCTAAGGATATTCAACCCTACTCCTGAGTCACAGTGACGCAATGCAATCATTTCATTCAGGAAGAATAACAACCGATTCAACAAATTACTGACTAAATTGATTTGGCTTCATTCAATACATATGAGAAAAAACAGCAAGAAAATATCTTAGATTTCAGTAAGTCCCAAGCCCTATAAAAATGTAAAAACAACAAAAATCCCAGAATGGACAACCAGCGCTGTCCAGCTGCACTATAATGGATCACCAGCTCTGTCCAGCAGCACAATAATGAACCACCAACTCTGTCCAGCAGCACTATAATGAACCGCCAGCTCTGTCCAGCAGCACTATAATGAACCACCATCTTTGTCCAGCAGCACTATAATGAACCACCAGCTCTTCCAGCAGCACTATAATGAACCATCAGCTCTGTCCAGCAGCACTATAATGAACAACCAGGTCCTCCATCTGCACTACAATGAACCACCAGAGTGGTGGTCTGTAATGGACCTAGATCTGCACTCCAATGAACAACCAGCTCCTCCTTCTGCACTATAATGAACCACCAGTGCTGCCCAGCTGCACTACAATGAACCACCAGCAGAGTCCAGCTGCATTATAATGACCCACCAGTGAGGTCCAGCTGCACTATAATGGACCACAAAAATCTATCCAGCAGCACTATAATGAACAACCAGCTCCTCCGTCTGCAATACAATGAACCACCAGTGCTGTCCAGCTGCATTATAATGACCCACCAGTGATGTCCATCTGCACTATAATTGACAACCAGCGCTGTCCAGCTGCACTATAATGGACAACCAGCTCTGTCCAGCTGAACTTTAATGGACCACCAGCTCCTCCATCTAAACTATAATGAACCACCAGCTCTGTCCATCTAAACTATAATGAACCACCGGCTCTGTCCATCTAAACTATAATGAACCACCAGCTCTGTCCATCTAAACTATAATGAACCACCAGCTCTGTCCATCTAAACTATAATGAACCACCAGCTCTGTCCATCTAAACTATAATGAACCACCAGCTCTGTCCATCTAAACTATAATGAACCACCAGCTCTGTCCATCTAAACTATAATGAACCACCGGCTCTGTCCATCTAAACTATAATGAACCACCAGCTCTGTCCATCTAAACTATAATGAACCACCAGCTCTGTCCATCTAAACTATAATGAACCACCAGCTTTGTCCATCTAAACTACAATGGACCACCAGCTAAACTATAATGGACCACCAGCTCTGTCCATCTAAACTATAATGAACCACCAGCTCTGTCCATCTAAACTATAATGAACCACCAGCTCTGTCCATCTAAACTATAATGAACCACCGGGTCTGTCATTTACATTTACATTACATTTAAGTCATTTAGCAGACGCTCTTATCCAGAGCGACTTACAAATTGGTGAATTCACCTTCTGACATCAGTGGAACAGCCACTTTACAATAGTGCATCTAAATCATTTAAGGGGGGGGGTGAGAAGGATTGCTTTATCCTATCCTAGGTATTCCTTGATGAGGTGGGGTTTCAGGTGTCTCCGGAAGGTGGTGATTGATTCCGCTGTCCTGGCGTCGTGAGGGAGTTTGTTCCACCATTGGGGGGCCAGAGCAGCGAACAGTTTTGACTGTCCATCTAAACTATAATGAACCACCAGCTCTGTCCATCTAAACTATAATGAACCACCAGCTTTGTCCATCTAAACTACAATGGACCACCAGCTAAACTATAATGGACCACCAGCTCTGTCCATCTAAACTATAATGAACCACCAGCTCTGTCCAGCTAAACTATAATGAACCACCAGCTCTGTCCAGCTAAACTATAATGGACCACCAGCTCCGTCCATCTAAACTATAATGAACCACCAGCTCTGTCGAGCTAAACTATAATGAAACACCAGCTCTGTCCATCTAAACTATAATGAACCACCGGCTCTGTCCAGCTGCACTATAATGGACCACCAGCTCTGTCCATCTAAACTATAATGAACCACCAGCTCTGTCCATCTAAACTAAAATGAACCACCAGCTCTGTCCAGCTAAACTATAAGGGACCACCAGCTCTGTCCATCTAAACTATAATGAACCACCAGCTCTGTCCATCTAAACTATAATGGACCACCAGCCCTGTCCATCTAAACTATAATGAAACACCAGCTCTGTCCATCTAAACTATAATGAACCACCAGCTCTGTCCATCTAAACTAAAATGAACCACCAGCTCTGTCCAGCTAAACTATAAGGGACCACCAGCTCTGTCCATCTAAACTATGATGAACCACCAGCTCTGTCCATCTAAACTATAATGGACCACCAGCCTAGTCCATCTAAAATATAATGAAACACCAGCTCTGTCCATCTACACTACAATGAACCACCGGCTCTGTCCATCTAAACTACAATGAACCACCGGCTCTGTCCAGCTAAACTATAATGAACCACCGGCTCTGTCCAGCTAAACTATAATGACCCACCAGCTCTGTCCATCTAAACTATAATGAAACACCAGCTCTGTCCATCTAAACTACAATGAACCACCGGCTCTGTCCATCTAAACTACAATGAACCACCGGCTCTGTCCAGCTAAACTATAATGAACCACCGGCAATGTCCAGCTAAACTATAATGAAACACCAGCTCTGTCCATCTAAACTATAATGAACCACCAGCTCTGTCCATCTAAACTATAATGAACCACCAGCTCTGTCCATCTAAACTATAATGGACCACCAGCCCTGTCCATCTAAACTATAATGAAACACCAGCTCTGTCCATCTAAACTACAATGAACCACCGGCTCTGTCCATCTAAACTACAATGAACCACCGGCTCTGTCCAGCTAAACTATAATGAACCACCGGCTCTGTCCAGCTAAACTACAATGAACCACCAGCTCTGTCCATCTAAACTATAATGAACCACCAGCTCTGTCCATCTAAACTATAATGAACCACCGGCTCTGTCCATCTAAACTATAATGGACCACCAGCTCTGTCCATTTAAACTATAATGAACCACCAGCTTTGTCCATCTAAACTACAATGGACCACCAGCTAAACTATAATGGACCACCAGCTCTGTCCATCTAAACTATAATGGACCACCAGCTCTGTCCAGCAAAACTATAATGAACCACCGGCTCTGTCCATCTAAACTATAATGAACCAACGGCTCTGTCCAGCTGCACTATAATGAACCACCAGCTCTGTCCATCTAAACTATAATGAACCACCAGCTCTGTCCAGCTAAACTATAATGAAACACCAGCTCTGTCCATCTAAACTACAATGAACCACCGGCTCTGTCCAGCTGCACGACAATGGACCACCAGCTCTGTCCATCTAAACTATAATGAACCACTAGCTCTGTCCATCTAAACTATAATGGACCACCAGCCTTGTCCATCTAAACTATAATGAAACACCAGCTCTGTCCATCTAAACTATAATGAACCACCAGCTCTGTCCATCTAAACTATAATGGACCACAAGCCCTGTCCATCTAAACTATAATGAAACACCAGCTCTGTCCATCTAAACTATAATGAACCACCAGCTCTGTCCATCTATACTATAATGAAACACCGGCTCTGTCCATCTAAACTACAATGAACCACCAGCTCTGTCCATCTAAACTATAATGAACCACCAGCTCTGTCCATCTAAACTATAATGGACCACCAGCCCTGTCCATCTAAACTATAATGAAACACCAGCTCTGTCCATCTAAACTATAATGAACCACCAGCTCTGTCCATCTAAACTATAATGGACCACCAGCTCTGTCCATCTAAACTATAATGAACCACCGGCTCTGTCCAGCTGCACTATAATGAACCACCAGCTAAACTACAATGAACCACCAGCTCTGTCCATCTAAACTACAATGAACCACCAGCTCTGTCCATCTAAACTACAATGAACCACCGGCTCTGTCCATCTAAACTACAATGAACCACCAGCTCTGTCCATCTAAACTACAATGAACCACCAGCTCTGTCCATCTAAACTACAATGAACCACCGGCTCTGTCCATCTAAACTACAATGAACCACCGGCTCTGTCCATCTAAACTACAATGAACCACCAGCTCTGTCCATCTAAACTATAATGAACCACCAGCTCTGTCCATCTAAACTATAATGAACCACCGGCTCTGTCCAGCTGCACTATAATGAACCACCAGCTAAACTATAATGGACCACCAGCTCTGTCCATCTAAACTATAATGAACCACCAGCTCTGTCCATCTAAACTATAATGGACCACCAGCCCTGTCCATCTAAACTATAATGAACCACCGGCTCTGTCCAGCTGCACTATAATGAACCACCAGCTAAACTATAATGGACCACCAGCTCTGTCCATCTAAACTATAATGAACCACCAGCTCTGTCCATCTAAACTATAATGAACCACCAGCTCTGTCCATCTAAACTATAATGGACCACCAGCCCTGTCCATCTAAACTATAATGAACCACCAGCCCTGTCCATCTAAACTATAATGAACCACCAGCTCTGTCCATCTAAACTATAATGAACCACCAGCCCTGTCCATCTAAACTATAATGAACCACCAGCTCTGTCCATCTAAACTATAATGGACCACCAGCTCTGTCCATCTAAACTATAATGGACCACCAGCCCTGTCCATCTAAACTATAATGAACCACCGGCTCTGTCCAGCTGCACTATAATGAACCACCAGCTAAACTATAATGGACCACCAGCTCCTCCATCTAAACTATAATGAACCACCAGCTCTGTCCATCTAAACTATAATGAACCACCAGCTCTGTCCATCTAAACTATAATGGACCACCAGCCCTGTCCATCTAAACTATAATGAACCACCAGCTCTGTCCATCTAAACTATAATGGACCACCAGCCCTGTCCATCTAAACTACAATGGACCACCTTCTAAACTATAATGGACCACCAGCTCTGTCCATCTAAACTATAATGAACCACCAGCTCTGTCCAGCTAAACTATAATGAAACACCAGCTCTGTCCATCTAAACTATAATGAACTACCGGCTCTGTCCAGCTGGACTATAATGAACCACCAGCTCTGTCCAGCTAAACTATAATGACACCCCATCTCTGTCCAGCTAAACTATAATGAACCACCAGCTCAGCCCAGCTAAACTATAATGAACCACCAGCTCTGTCCATCTAAACTATAATGAACCACCAGCTCTGTCCATCTAAACTATAATGAACCACCAGCTCTGTCCATCTAAACTATAATGACCCACCAGTGCTGTCCAGCTGCAATATAATGATCCGTCAGTGCTGTCCAACTGCAATATAATGATCCATCAGTGCTGTCCAGCTGCACTATGATGAACAACCAGTGCTGTCCAGCTGCAATATAATGATCCACCAGTGCTGTCCAGCTGCAATATAATGATCCACCAGTGCTGTCCAGCTGCACTATAATGAACAACCAGTGCTGTCCAGCTGCAATACAATAATCCACCAGTGCTGTCCATCTGCATTATAATGGACCACCAGCTCTGTCTAGCTGCACTATAATGGACCACCAGCTCTGTCCAGCTGCATTATAATGGACCACCTGCTCTGTCCATCTGCACTACAATAAACCACCAGCTCTGTCCAGCTGCACTATAATGGACCACCAGCTCTGTCCATCTGCACTATAATGGACCACCAGCTCTATCCATCAGCACTATAATGGACCACCAGCTCTGTCCATCTGCACTATAATGGACCACCTGCTCTGTCCAGCTGCACTACAATAAACCACCAGCTCTGTCCATCTGCACTATATTAGACCACCAGCTCTGTCCATCTGCACTATAATGGACCACCTGCTCTGTCCAGCTGCACTACAATAAACCACCAGCTCCATCCATCAGCACTATAATGGACCACCAGCTCTGTCCATCTGCACTATAATGGACCACCTGCTCTTCTGTGACTTAATCCAGCTTGTCTTTTAACCTTGTCCTGCTTACTTGAAATATGGGGCCTCCGGCGCTGGAAAGATTCCCTAACCTCCAACCACCCACCTTCTCTCTCTCTCTTTCTCTCTTTCGATCTCTGCATCCCGCTTCATCTTAAGTTACGGAATGGGACACTCACACACATACAAACACACACCCACCCGCACACACCCATACACACCCAAAAACATGCATGCACACACACACTCAACAAACAGATTTGAATGTTAATGAAGTAGTGAATGAAATGTTCTGTTCTGCAATTCATGTTATTAGGTCTTTGTTGTAAAAGCATGAGTGAACCAATGAGGTCTTGTCATTTTAAGATATTATCCAACCAGAACACTGGGAATAATTCATTAACCTCTCCGTGATTTGTGTCCCTATACCAGGATGGTTGTTGCTAATGTGCACTAATGTGACTAGCATGACGTTGTAAGTAACAGCAAACTTTCTAGGACTTAGACATGTCTTATATGGGCAGAAAGCTTAAATATTTTTTTATCTGTCCAATTTAAGTAGCTTTCACTGTGAAAAAATACCATGCTATTGTTTGAGGAGAGTGCAAAACAACAACAACAAAATTATCACGGCAACCTGTTTGATACATTCACTTCTGAAGGTAAATAATGCACTTATATTCAGTAACGTTGCTCTGATTTGTCATCCTGAGGGTCTCAGAGATAAAATGTAGCGTCGTTTTGTTTGATAAAGTCCATTTTTATATTCAAATGTAGGAACTGGGTTCTACAGTTTGAACCCTTACTGTCTCTGGCTCCACACCCACCCTGCCTGGCCATCTAGATGTGTGAAAGTTAGTGTATAAGTTAATGATCCATCATGTATGACATTTCTGGGAGTGTGTCAACTGCAATTTTGTATTACCATAATTTTTGTATGTTCTCTATAGTTATGTAATTGAAAATGTATTAATTGATCAATTCGGCCCATTTGGGCAGACTTGATAAAGAATATTGTGCAGTATTGCAATGCTTCCCTGGATCAATCTGAAACTTTACAAACACACTGCTGCCATCTAGGTGCCAAAATCTACAGTGCCTTGCGAAAGTATTCGGCCCCCTTGAACTTTGCGACCTTTTGCCACATTTCAGGCTTCAAACATAAATATATAAAACTGTATTTTTTTGTGAAGAATCAACAACAAGTGGGACACAATCATGAAGTGGAACGACATTTATTGGATATTTCAAACTTTTTTAACAAATCAAAAACTTGCGTGGAAAATGTTTTATTTTGCTCATAACTCACCCCAGGGAACACATTGTGAATCATAATTTAAATTCATCCATTTCTAAAAGTTTTTAATGGTAGTATATTCGTATAACAATGTTTACACAGTGTAGGCCTCAGACTTATTTATCCTGTGTGTCATCCTCAAATCAAATCCAATTGTATTTGTCAAGCTTCATAAATAACAGGAAATAATAGAAAAGTTAAACACTTTATAGTAAAAGTAATAATAAATACACAATGAGTAGCGTTAACTTGGCTTCAAACACAGGGTACCAGTACCAACTTAATGTGCAGGGGTACAAGGTAATTGTGGTAGATATGTCCATATAACTGGGAATAAAGTGACTAGGCAACAAAAAACACTAGCAGCAGCGTATGTGATTAGTCCAAAAAGGTTTTTTTAAAGTGTCAATGCAGATATTCTGGGTAGCTATTTGGTTAACTATTTAATAACTAACTATTTAGCAGTTTTATGGCATGGGGGTTGAAGCTGTTCATAAAGTGGACAATGATGTGAAGGCCTGAGACACACAGTCCGCATCCCAAATGGCACCCTGTTCACTATACACTGACATTATACACAACTTTACAAAACATTAAGAACATCACTTTTTCCATGACAGGCTGACCAGGTGAATCCAGGTGAAAGCTATGATCCCTTGTTGATGTCACTTGTTAAATCCACTTCAATCAGTGTAGATGAAGAGTAGGAGACAGGTTGAAGAAGGATGTTTAAGATTTGAGACAATTGAGACGTTGATTGTGTATATATGCCATTCAGAGGGTGAACGGACAAGACAATAGATTTAAGTGCCTTTGAACGGGGTATGGTAGTAGGTGCCAGGTGCATCAGTATTTATCAAGAACGTCAACAGTTTCCCATGTGTATCAAGAATGGTCCACCACCCAAAGGACATCCAGCCAACTTGACACAACTGTGGGAAGCATTGTAGTCAACATGGGCCAGTATCCCTGTGGAACGCTTGTAAAGTCCATGCCCTGATGAATTGAGGCTGTTCTGAGGGCAAAAGGGGTGGCAATTCAATATTAGGAAGGTGTCCTAATGTTTTTTATTTTATTATTATTTTTTATTTTTTTTGCATTTTCCAATTACGAACATTCAAAAAAAAGTGAAAAGATACTAGACATTGATAGGACAAAGTGACAGTAACAGATGAGCATAACAACAAAAATAAAAATAATTATATATACAATAATAATGAGACATTGGATCATATGGTCAACTGCCATAGGCTACATATTATACATTTGAAACATTATGTGAGGATTATATAGAGATTTTTTACCTTTATTAAACTAGGCAAGTCAGTTAAGAACAAATTCAAATTTTCAATGCTGGCCTAGGAGCAGTGGGTTAACTGCCTGTTCAGGGGCAAAATGACATATTTGTACCTTGTCAGCTTGGAGGTTTGAACTTGCAAACTTCCGGTTACTAGTCCAACGCTCTAACCACTATGCTACCCTAGGCTACCCTGCTGCCCTGGGGGAGATTCTCCATATAGTCAATAAAAGGTTGCCAAATTCTGTAAAATGCCTTTAACTTATTCCTCAAGCAGTAAGTGATTTTCTCCAGTGGGATACAACTATTAACTTCCGATAGCCACATTGCAACTGGCAGGGAGGAATCCAATTTTCATTTCAAGGCAATACATTTCTTGGCAACCGCTAGCAATATTTATGTTAGCTTTATAGTATGGCTTTGCTTAAGACTGGAGTTAGTAAAGTCACCCAGTAGACAGACCTCCGGGTCTAAAGTGAATGCAGCCCCGTGAATTGAGGATATGGTATCACATACCCCCTGCCAGAAACTGTAGTTTTGAACACTGCCAAGTGGAATGGAGGAATGTTCCTTCATCTGAGCCACATCTAAAACATAGGGAGGAGATATCAGAGTTGAACTTGTGCAGTCTAGATGGGGTGATATAGAGCTGATGGAGAAAATTAAATTGGATCAGTCTGTATCTGGAGTTGAATGTGGATGTAACACCATCCCTGTATAGGTCACTCCATAGATCCTCATCAATATCAATAGCCAGATCTTTGCCCATCTAAGTCGGGGTTTATCTAGCCCAGAAAGTGTTAGTCCTGACATAAGAGCATCATAAACACGGGAAATGAACAGTGGTTGGTCTGCGTGGCAGAGTTGTTCAATAGGTGACATCTTAGGTATGTTCCATTGTCCCTTGAGAGTCACCCTAATAAAGTTTCGTAGTTGTAGGTAGCTAAAGAAGTCCCTGTTAGGCAAGTGGTATTTCTGTTTCAGCTGATCAAATGACATAAGAACTCCCTCCTCATAACAATGTTCCAGAAGAGTGATCCCCTTATCAGACCATGGTCTAAAGTAACTATTCTGGAAAAACATAGGGATCAATCTATTGTTCCATAAAGGGGTTTTAGGGGAAAGGAATCCCCCTCGACTGAACAGCTCAGGCAGTTTGCACCATGCCAGGACAGAATGTATGATTAAAGGGTTGTCTGTGATGGTTTTTATAGATTTTCTGTCCCATTTGTAAAACAATTCTGCCCCAGTGTCATCATTTACCTCAAGCTTTTCAATGTTCAACCATGAGGGAGAGGGACCATTGTCAAACCTCTGAGCCAGAAACCTAGACTGTGCAGCCCAGTAGTACATTCTAAAATTGGGGAGGTTTAAGCCCCCTTGACCGTAATCAAGGGTCAGTTTATCCAGGCCAACCCTAGGGGTTTTGCCCTGCCAGATAAAACATCTGGTCAGCTTGTCGAGAGAGGAAAATAATGCTGCGGGAACAGGCATAGGGAGAGATTGAAACAGATATAGAAATCTGGGCAGGACATTCATTTTAATTACATTGATTCTACCCAGTAGAGTGAGAGGTAAATCCATCCATTTACAAAGGTCAACCTCCACATTTTGCAACAAACTGGCCAGATTGAGTTTATAGAGGTTAGATTAAGCCCAAATATGTGAAGCCCATTGGCGACCAGCTAAAAGGAAACTTGTGCTTGATGGTATGATGGTCAAAGACGGACAACGGTAAGACTTCGCTTTTATCCAAATTGACCTTATATCCAGAGAAAGAACCATAACACTGTAGTAGGATCTGCAAGTGAGAGAGGGAGTGTTCTGGGTTTGTTAGAAATAAGATAAGGTCGTCCGCAAAGAGTGATAATTTATGGGTATTGGGGCCCACCTCAAAGTCATGTATGTCAACCTTGTCTGTTCCCCCTATAAAGAGGGAAAGAGGAGGAAGTAATCCCATTGGTAGCAATCCTAGCTTTAGGAGATTTGTAGAGTGATTTTATAAAAATGTACAAACACGGTACCTAAACCAAACTTTTCCAAGACGCGAAAGAGGTATGGCCATTCAACTCTATCAAAGGCCTTTTCAGAGTTGAGGGAGACTGCGACACAAGGTATTTTGTTTTTGTTAGCAAGGTGAATTATATCAAAGAACCTTCTGAGATTATTGGAGGACAATCTATTAATTATGAAGCCAGTCTGATCTGAGTTGACCAACATTGGAAGACATCACTCCAGCCTCTTAGATAGCATCTTGGTGACCAGTTTACAATTTAATGGCGTCGTAATGTTTTAAACACTCAGTGTACAGGGCACTACTTTTGACCAAGGCCCATTAGGCTGTAGTGTACTACTTTTGGCCAGAGCCCTATGGACCCTGATCAAAAGTAGTGCACCATATAAGGAATTGGGTGCCATTTTGGACATAGCCCCAGTCTCCTTGCTGTATCAAGACTACTGGGCCAATTCAATAATGTTGGCGCAACCAAGGTTTCATTATTAATACACAGTACTATAAACAGGAAAACATAAAAATCTGCAGAACTATAACTTAAAACAACAATCAGGGCCAGATTATTTTATGATTTTGGTATTTGTCTTCTTTGTTGACAGTGTTGACTTTGCCTCACCGTGGCCGTTAGAATTTATTCAGTATACAGGGTAAAGTGTAAGTCTTTATTCTGAGGATAATAAACAGATTTGTGTTTTGCACTCCCTTTAAACTTAAACCCCAACTCTGCATCCAAGATTCCAACAAGGATCCGTCGATGTAACCATAGTACAGTAATTTGGATAAATAGCAAAGATGAAAGGGGAATTTTGTTCTTACATGCCTTCTAGACTGTTTGCACATTTTTGCTTAAACACCAAAGTCTGGGTGTATAACTACACTCTAAATGCTGTTTTTTGTTTTTGAAGAAAATCTGTATCCTTGCACTCCTTGAACAAATATTTTACATTCTCCAAATGACTATGTTACACAGACAAACCCCAGATCACACAGGCTAAGTCTCAAAAAATATAGAAAAACTGCTTGATGGATAGTTCTCCTGAATCACTACAAAATCTGTGTGTCTAACTCTTGACTGTCCTCCTGCACAAGGAAGCAGAAAATCTATGAGGTAAGATATGCAGCCATCTTTCTCTCTCTCTCTCTCTCTCTCTCTCTCTCTCTCTCTCTCTCTCTCTCTCTCTCTCTCTCTCTCTCTCTCTCTCATATAGAAACAGCAAAAAAATAAACGCCCTCTCACTGTCAACTGCGTTTATATTCGGCAAACTAAACTTGAGTAAATATTTGTATGAACATAACAAGATTCAACAACTGAGACACAAAATGAGCAAGTTCCACCATCATGTGACTAACAGAAATGGAATAATGTGTCCCTGAACGAAGGGGGGGTCAACATCATAAGTAATAGTCCGTATCTGGTGTGGCCACCAGCTGCATTAAGTACTACAGTGCATCTCCTCCTCATGGACAGCACCAGGTTTGCCAGTTCATGTTATGAGATGTTACCCCACTCTTCCACCAAGGCACCTGCAAGTTCCCAGACATTTCTGGGGGGAATGGCCCTAGCCCTCACCCTCCGATCCAACAGGTCCCAGACTTGCTCAATGGGATTTCGATACGGGCTCTTTGCTGGCCATGGCAGAACACTGGCATTCCTGTCTTGCAGGAAATCACGCACAGAATGAGCAGTATGGATGGTGGCATTGTCATGCTGGAGGGTCATGTCAGGATGAGCCTGCAGGAAGGGTACCACATGAGGGAGGAGGATGTCTTCCCTGTAACGCACAGCGTTGAGAATGCTTGCAATGGCAACAAGCTTAGTCCGATGATGCTGTGACACACCATAACAGACCCTCCACCTCCAAATCGATCCCGCTCCAGAGTACAGCCCTCGGTGTAATTCCTTCGACGATAAACGTGAATCCGACCATCACCCAGATTTTGAATGCGCTGTGTTCCAATGTCTCCTTATATGGCTGGGAATGCGCAAGGAATGAGCCTACACTTTCTGTCGTTTCCCCAAGGTGTCTGCAGCATTGTGACGTATTTGTAGGCATATCATTGGAAGATTGACCATAAGAGACTACATTTACCAGGTGTCCGCCTGGTGTCCTCCGTCAAAATTATTGCGTAATCTCCAGCTGCATGCACGTTTCCATTTGGTTCAGAAGAGAAAGGCAACTGCCACGAATGATTTATCATCGAAAAGATATGTGAAAAACACCTTGAGGATTGATTCTAAACAACGTTTGCCATGTTTCTGTCGATATTATGGAGTTAATTTGGAAAAAATGTTTGGCGTTGTAATGACTGAATTTTCGGGGGTTTTTCTTAGCCAAACGTGATGAACAAAACGGAGCGATTTCTCCTACACAAATAATCTTTTTGGAAAAACTGAACATTTGCTATCTAACTGAGAGTCTCCTCATTGAAAACATCCGAAGTTCTTCAAAGGTAAATGATTTTATTTGAATGCTTTTCTTGTTTTCGTGAAAATGTTGCCTGCAGGAATGCTAGGCGTAATGCTATGCTAGCTATCAATACTCTTACACAAATGCTTGTGTAGCTATGGTTGAAAAGCATATTTTGAAAATCTGAGATGACAGTGTTGTTAACAAAAGGCTAAGCATGTGAGCCAATATATTTATTTCATTTCATTTGCGATTTTCAAAAATAGTTAACGTTGCATTATGCTAATGAGCTTGAGGCTATGATTACGCTCCCGGATACGGGATTGCTTGACGCTAGAGGTTAACTAACATATTCCTATCAATTGTAAAAAAAAAAATACAAATATTGACTCATTATGACGTTATAACTACTTACATTTGATTCCCCCGTAATGTTTTGTCAGCCATTGTTGCTGAAGAAAGTCACCAGGGACGGGTAGCTCGAGTCAATTTCATCATTGGAACCACGGGATATGATTGGTCATGTAAAAACCTTGAGACCCAAATGCTCTAAGTGCTCTAAATCCCCCTTGTGGTGGTCTGGAGCAATGAAACCGTGACGCTGTGTACCTCTAAGTAATGTAAGCTCACAACTTTTAAAGGAGGAACCACTGTAAGGCAACAAAATAGGAAAAATGATAATGGGGTGAATACATTTTGCTGTTCAAAAGTTTGGGGTCACTTAGAAATGTCCTTGTTTTTTAAAGAAAAGCAAAAAAAATAATCCATAAAAATAACATCAAATCAGATCAGGAATACAGTGTACACATTCTTATTGTTGTAAATGACTATTGTAGCTGGAAAAAGCTGATTTTTTTTTATAGAATATCTATATAGGCGTACAGAGGCCCATTATCAGCAACCATCACTCCCCTGTTCCAATGGCATGTTGTGTTAACTGATCCAGGTTTATCATTTTAAAAGGTTAATTGATCATTAGAAAACCATTTTGCAATTATGTTAGCACAGCTGAAAACGGTTGTCCTGATTAAAGAAGCAATAAAAATGGCCTTCTTTAGACGAGTTGAGTGTCTGGAGCATCAGCGGGTTCGATTACAGGCTCAAAATGGCCAGAAACAAAGAATTCCTTCTGAAACTCATCAGTCTATTCTTATTCTGAGAAATTAAGGCTATTCCATGTGAGAAATTGCCAAGAACAGAACAGCACAAACTGGCTCTAACCAGAATAGAAAGACTGAGCAAGAGGACAAGTACATTAGAGTGTCTAGTTTGAGAAGCAGACATCTCACAAGTCCTCAACTGGCAGCTTCATTAAATAGTACCTGCAAAACACCAGTCTCAGTGAAGTCAACAGTGAAGAGGTGACTCCAGGATGCTGGCCCTTACCCTCTAATCACTCTGAGTGACAATGATTTAGCCCACTGCAGTAAATTTAAGAACGTCTTGAGGTTCTGCTCGCCTCAGTTAGAATACTTTATGATAAGCTGTAGAACATACTATTTACCAGGAAGGATTTTATCTCTATTTTTCGTAGCTGTCTATTTACCACCACAAAACAATGCTGGCACTAAGACCACACTCAACGAGCTTTATAAGACCATGAACATACAAGAACATTTTAATCCAGAGGCGGTGCTCCTAGTGGCCGTGGAATTTAATGCATAAAAACTGAAATCAGTTTTGCCTAGTTTCTACCAGCATGTTCAACCAGAGGGGGAAAAAAATCAAAATTACCTTTACTCCACACTGAGACACGTGTAAAAAGCCCTCCCTCGTCCTTCATTTGGCAAATCTAACCATAACTCTGTCCTCCTTATTCCTGCTTACAGGCTAAAATTTAAACAGGAAGTCAGTGAAGCGCTCAATACAGAAGTGGTCCGATGAAGCGGATACAAAGCTACAGGACTGTTTTGCTAGCACAGACTGGAATATGTTCCGGGATTCATCTGATGGCTTCATTAATATGTGCATTGATGACGTTGTCCCCACAGTGACCCCACAGTACATATCCAACCCAGAAGCCATGGATTACAGTCAACATCCACCTGAGCTAAAGGCCAGAGCTGCTGCTTCCAAGGAGAGGGACACTAATCTGGATGTTAATAAGAAATCTCGCTACAATTTACGATAAACCATAAAACAGACATAGCTTCAATACAGGACTAAGATCGAATCCTACTACACCGGCTCGTCAGATGTGGCAGGGCTGGCAAACTATCATGGATTGCAAAAGGAAATTCAGGTGCAAGCTGCCCAGTGACACGAGCCTACCGGGCGAGCTAAATGTCTTCTATTCTCGATTCGAGGCAAGCAACACTGAACCACGCATGAGAGCACCAGCTATTCCAGACCCCTGTGTGATTGCGCTCTCCGTAGCCAATGTGAGTAAGAGATTTAAACAGGCTAACGTTCACAAGGCCGCAGTGCCAGGGGAATACCAGGATGCGTATTCAGAGCATGAGCTGACCAGCTGGCAAGTGTCTTCAATTACATTTTCAACCTCTCCCTGACCCAGTCTGTAATACTTATAAGGCCATGAAGTGCTTTGAAAGGCTGGTCATTGCTCAAATCAACAACATTATCTTATAAACCCTGGACCCACTCCAATTCTCATACCACCCCAACAGGCCACACATAATGCAATCTCAATTGCACTCTACACAGCCCTTACCCACCTGGACAACAGCAACACCTACGTGAGAATGCTTTTCACTGACTACAGCTCAGCGTTCAACACCATAGTCACCTCAAATCATATCAAATTTTATTTGTCACATGCGCCGAACACAACAGGTGACCTTACAGTGAAATGCTTACATACGAGCCCCTAACCAACAGTGCAGTTTCAAAAAAATATGGATATGAATAAGAGACGAAAGTAACAAGTAATTAAAGAGCAGCAGTAACATAACAATTGCGAGACTATATACAGGGGGGAACCGATACAGTGTCAATGTGCGTGGGCACCGATTAATTGAGGTAGTATGTAATGTAGGTAGAGTTATTAAGGGAGAGGTTGTTATCCTGGCACCACACGGCCAGGTCTCTGATGACCTCCCTAATGGCTGTCTCGTCATTGTTGTTTGCACTGTTGTGTCATCAGCAAAATTAATGATGGTGTTGGAGTCATCCCTGAACGTGCAGTCATGAGTGAACAGGGAGTACAGTAGGGGACTGATCACGCACCCCTGAGGGGCCCCTGTGTCGAGGATCAGTGTGATAGATGTGTTGTTACCTACCCTTACCCCCTGGGGGCGGCCTGTCAGGAAGTCCAGGATCCAGTTACAAAGGGAGGTGGTTCGTCTCCGGGTCCTTAGAATATTGATGAGCTTTGAGGGCACTATGGTGTTGAATGCTGAGCTGTAGTCAATGAATAGCATTCTCACATAGGTGTTCCTTTTGTCCATGTGGAAAGGGCAGAACGGAGTGCAACAGAGATTGTATCATCTGTGGATCTGTTGGGGCAGTATGCAAATTGAAGTGGGTCTAGGGTTTCTGGGATGATGGTGTTGATGTGAGTATTACCAGCCTTTCAAAGCACTTCATGGCTACAGACGTGAGTGCTATGGGTCGGTAATTATTTAGGCAGGTTACCGAAAGTGTTCTTGGGCGTAGGCACTATTGTGGTCTGCTTAAAACATGTTGGTATTACAGGCTCGGACAGAGAGAGGTTGAAAATGTCAGTGAAGACACTTGCCAATTGGTCAGCGCATGCTCGCAGCACACGTCCTGGTAATCCGTCTGGCCCTGCGGCCTTGTGAATATTGACCTGTTTAAAGGTCATACTCACATCAGCTGTGGTGAGCGTGATCACAGTCTTCCAAAACAGCTGGTGCTCTCATGCACGTTTCACTGTTATTTGCCTCAAAGCAAGCATAGAAGTAGTTTAGCTCATATGGTAGGCTCGTGTCACTGGGCGGCTCTCGGCTGTGCTTCATTCTGTAATGGTTTGCAAGCACAGCCACAGCCGACGAGTGTCAGTGCCGGTGCAGTAGGATTTGATCTTAGTCCTGTATAGACGCTTTGCCTGTTTGATGGTTCGTCAGAGGGCAAAGCGGGATTTCTTAAAAGCTTCCGGGTTGGAGTCCCGCTCCTTGAAAGCGGCAGCTATAGCCTTTAACTCAATGCAGATGCTGTCTTTAATCCATGGCTTCTGGTTGGGGTATATACATACAGTCACTGTGGGGATGACGACACTTATCGATGAAGCCAATGACTAATGTGCTGTATTCCTCAATGCCATCGGAGGAATCCCAGAACATATTCCAGTCAGTGCTAGCAAAAGAGTCCTGTAGCTTAGCATCTGCTTCATCTGACCACTTTTTGATTGATCTAGTCACTGGTGCTTCCTGCTTTAATTTTTTCTTGTAAGCAGAAATCAGGAGGATAGAATTATGGTCAGATTTGCCAAATAGAGGCTTCATTAGATATCATGCAGCTGTTGTTTACAAAAAATAAATAGTCCGCCGCCCCTTGTCTTACCAGACACCGCTGTTCTATCCTGCCGGGACATCGTAGAACCAGCCAGCTGTATGCTGATATTGTCATCATTCAGCCACGACTCCGTGAAGCAAAATAATTAACAGTTTTTAATGTCCCGTTGGCAGTTTAATCTTCCGCCTATCTCGTCGATTTTATTCTCCAAAGATTGCTTGTTTGCCAGTGGAATTGAGGGTAGTGGGGGTTTATTCGATTGCCTACGAATTCTCAGAAGGCAGCCCGCCCTTTGGCCCCTATTTCTCCGCATCCTCACAGATCACGAGGATCGGAACCTGTTCCCGAGGAAGCGGTATATCCTACGCACCGGGCTCATCTGATTCGTGAAAGGAAACAAAGGATTCTGCTAGTCTGTTGAGAGAAATCACAGTCCAGATGTCTAGAAATTATTTTCGGTCATAAGATATGGTAGCGGCAACATTATGTACAAAATAAGTCAAAAAATAAGTTACAAACAACGCAAATAAACGAACAAAAAAAACACAATCGGCTGGGGACACGTAAAACATGCACCTTTTTCTCTTTACCTCCTCCAAGCTAATCAGTAAGCTAAGGACCCAGGGACTGAACACCTCCCTCTGCAACTGGATCCTGGAACTTCCTGATGGGCCACCCCAGGTGGTAAGGGTAGGCAACAACCCATCCACCACGCTGACCCTCAACACAGGGGCCCCTCAGGGCTGCGTGCTTAGTCCCCTCCTGTACTCTGTTCACCCACGAGATTTGGCATGGGTACCCAGATCCTCAAAAATGTATACAGCTGCACCATTGAGAGCATCCTAACTGGATTGCCTCACCACTTGTATGGCAACTGCTCAGCATCCGACCGCAATGGCGCTACAGAGGGTAGTGCGTTTGACACAGTACATCACTGGGTCTGAGCTCCCTGCCATCCAGGACCTGTCAGAGGAAGGCCCTAAAAATTGTCAAAGACTCCAGCCACCCAAGTCATAGACTGTTCTTTCTGCTACCGCATGGCAAGTCTGGGACAAAAAGAAACCTTAACAACTTCTACCCCCAAGCCATAAGACTGCTGAACAGTTAATCAAATGGCCACCCAGACTATTTGAAATGATCCCCCCCCCCTTATTTTATTATTATCTATATTTTTTTTTGCACAGACTTTGCTGCGTAGGCTCAATGTACACTCAGTGGACTATAACCACACACCCACACATATTACACTGACAATCCAACACACACACAAACATGGACAAACACACAAAACACACACACACATACATTCACATTCCTTCACACTCTTCTCACAACCAGATTGGTCAGACGGAAAGCACTCCTCAGTAGAAGGCACATGACAGCCCTCTTGGAGTTTGCCAAAAGTCACCTAAAGACTCTCAGACCATGAGAAACAAGATTCTCTGGTCTGATGAAACCAAGATTGAACTATTTGTCCTGAATAATAAGTGTCACATCAGGAGGAAACCTGGCACCATCCCTACGGTGAAGAATGGTGGTGGCAGTATCATATTGTGGGGATGTTTTTCAGCGGCAGGGACTGGGAGACCAGTCAGGATCGAGGGAAAAGTACAGAGAGATCCTTGATGAAAACCTGTTACAGAGCACTCAGGACCTCAGACTGGGGTGAAGGTTTACCTTCCAACAGGACAACAACCCTAAGCACACAGCTAAGACAACGGAGGAGTGGCTTCGGGACAAGTCTCTGAATGTCTTTGAGTAGCACAGCCAGAGCACGGACTTGAACCCGGTCGAACATCTCTGGAGAAACCTGAAAATAGCTGTTTAGTAACACTCCCCATCCTACCTGACAGAGCTCGATAGGATTTGCAGAGAAGAATGGGAGAAACTCTGCTAATACAAGTGTGCCAAACTTTTAGCGTCATACCCAATAAGACTTGAGGTTGTAATGGCTTCAAAAGGTGTTTCACCTCAGGGTCTGAATACTTATGTAAATGTGATATTTCCTTTTTTTGTGTAGATTGATGAGGGAAAAAAACAATTCATTACGTTTTAGAATAAGGCTGTAAAGTAACAAAAATTTGATAAGTCAAGGAGTCTGAATACTTTGCAATTGCACTGTATCTTCGTTATTGTTATATTTATATTTGTTTAGTTTATATAGCAAATTTTTCTTACTTACCTTTTTAAAACTGCATTGTTGGTTAATTAAGGTGTCGTAAGTAAGCATTTCACGATAATTAAAAAAAAAATGTTGACCTTTATTTTACTAGGCAAGTCAGTTAAGAACAAATTCTTATTTTCAATGATGGCCTAGGAACAGTGGGTTAACTGCCTGTGCATTCCTCCATCCTGATGGTAATGATGTGATTTGATCCACGGGCATCCGCGGGGTGGCATGGGGGCCGGGAAGGACCCTCCTATTGCCTCTCCTTTTGTAGGAAGGTCAAAAAGGCAGGGGGCACCACCTGTATTGTGGGGGCATCTGGCATTAGTAATACAGCCCTGTGTAATGTTCTCTGTGGTATCTGTCCTCTTTCTCGACCAGTGAGCTGTGCACCCTTGAAGCACTGCCCAGGCATTCTCATGCTAATACACAAATGGCTGACAGCAGATGGGAAACATTTGGTTCTTGTTCACTTGTAAAGTAATAATGTGCCTGTTACCATTATTTTACTTTCTGCTCTTCCGCTCCCTATTATAAAAGAGAGAGACAGAAAGTTTACAATGAAGGCCATCTTCTTAGGTGGCCTGACGCAGAGAGAGGGTTGAGTTTACGTGTGACTGTTGGGAAATGGAAAATCTAAGGAGAGTGAAGGAGAGACAGTCCCAATCATTCTCAGGTTGACTCAGTGGGAAAAAAAAATTTTTAGCTCCAGAACAAGGGTAAACCACAGTCATTTAATTATACTATAAGGAAAATGTTAACAATGACTTAATAAAACTGTGTGTGTGTGTGTGTGTGTGTGTGTGTGTGTGTGTGTGTGTGTGTGTGTGTGTGTGTGTGTGTGTGTGTGTGTCTGTTTTTGTTGAACTATCCTTGTGGGTACTAAAAGACATTCGGATAAGTGGGGTAATTTTGTCGTTCCCCATGAGGTAAAATGCTATTTTAGGTTTAGGGGTTAGGTTTAGGGTTACAATTAGGGTTAAGGTTAGGTATAGGGTTAGGAGTTAGGGTTAGGTCTCATTTTAGGGTTAGGGGTTAATGTTAGGCTTAGGGTTAAGGTCAGGGTTAGGTTAAGTGTTAAGGTTCGGGAAAATATGATTTTGGATGGGAATCAATTATTTGGTCCCTAGGAGCTTAGCAATATGTAACTATGTGTGTGCGTGCATGCCACGCTCCTGTGTGAAAGCCCTTGAGAAAAAGAGAAATTGTACCCTCCCTACTGTGATTTTATTGGTTGCTGACATCACATAGGCTACCTTTGCTAAAAGTTTAAGCAGACTAATTGGCTGAAGACATGACATTCTTCCTCTCTGATGTTTTGCAGTAGTTTGATACAACAACCGCAATGTGGAGTAGACAGAGGTGCTGAAGTTACCATTGCCTCTTCTCTTTGACCTGGCATTACACATGGACATTTGATTTAAACAATAAACAAACAACCTACGTGTCATCTTTTAGTCGTGGCTAGGCTACTTATAATACTGTTATGTTAATAAAGGATTCGTTTTATGCGGGACTGCCAGCCTATATAAACAAAATTTGACATTTAGAATTGCACTGCATATTCGACAGTTTTTATTTTATGTTGACATAGACTTACACTATTATTTATTATAGAGTACAGCTCGAGCTCTGGTACACATGTGAGGGTTATTTTGGTGTGATGCGTGTGCGAGGTCTAATTCTCTGCTGGATGCGGAGCGAGCTCAGGTAGCCTAAGAGCAGTCCTCTCTATTTCTTAATGGCAAGACCCAAGAATGTTTGCTTAGCATGGCTGTGGCTCCTGAACCGGCGACCCAAGGACCGTTATGGCTTTTAGAACAGTCTATTTGGATCCCCTGTCCCGAAGCATTTTTAAAAAATTCGTGGTTATGCTGTGTTCTCTCCTCACCTCCATGTACCTCCTCCACTGCCTCACGGACCGCTGTAGCAGCATGCCCACGCCGGTGAAAGCCTCCAGCCAAGTCGTGGGCTTTTTCGCATCGGAACTACAAGACTTGATGTCGCTGAGGAGGAAAAGACTGTTAAAGAAATGGACCACGGAGTCCAAGGTGCGCTTGAGCTACGAGAGCGCTGACGACACTGAACGGATCTCTAAGGACTCACGGTTCGACGATACTGATAAGAGACAGGTTTTGTACGAACCGGGACCTCAGGTGGACAGCGATAGTGAGAACCGGGAATTGCCGCGTGATATCCAGCTTTCATTGGATGACATCGTTTATTCGAAGAGATTGTCACACCGGTTTACAGTGAAGACGGGAAGTACCGGTAAACTCAGTCCACTTGGAGAGGGGAGAAAGGAGCTGCCCCAGGCGCTGATCATCGGGGTGAAGAAAGGAGGGACGCGCGCGCTACTCGAGTTCCTCCGCGTGCATCCAGACATCAGAGCCGTGGGAGCCGAGCCGCACTTCTTCGACCGTTACTACGAGAACGGACTGGAGTGGTACAGGTAAATGTAAAGAAAAAAAACCATTAAATATAGGTGAAATAATTATACTTTTTATTGTTATTATTATTATTATTAGTAGTAGTAGTATTAGTAGTAATATTATAATATTATGTGCAGCCTATGCCTTATATATACTTTTCCCAAACTACCTGCTGAGTTAAATAGTGTTTGCTGAAAAGTTTTCAAAGTTGTGCTGTTAAATGCAACGCCAGTGCTTCTCGCTGGCAACACTTGTTCACCATTGGGATAATACAAATGGCCTCGGTTTTATAGCATGCATCTTTGCTATTACTTCATTGCATTTTCTATTTGGACAACCTGGTGCTCTATAGTTCTACTTTATTCAGCTGTTCAACCAGTGTCAATGTTGTGGGAAAGCTCTTATCACACCAAAATATATCTTATAATTCACTACGGATTCATTCGATATTTACTGTAACCTAAAATGAACACTGCATAGTTATAACCTAAAAACTAACGAGATGGTTGTCCTAACCAATTATATATTGTTTACATGTTCATTTGTAACAGTAGTTTACATGAGCCAATCTAAGCAATAAGTAAATATTTTATTAATTTATCAAAACTTATCTTGGTGAAATTCGTTAAACGAATCTACTGTCGAGGCTTAATGGCAGAGCTCTGCTATGATACCACCTTGTAAAATGTATCGAAATATATGACTATTAACATAAATTAGGACACTTTCGATATTAAATAAAGTATATACATCCAATGTAAAAAATTGACCTAATTGCTGTCTTGTTAAGAATTTAAAAAAATATTAGATTTTTTTTAAAACATACAATAGAACAACTGTTTTTCATAGGCCTATTCAACATCACCAACAGTTGAACTGGGAGCTAAAAGTAAACATTTTCAATTTCAAGGATTATATGGAAAAGGCCCAGATTTAAGTAACAAGTAAAGTACCGCTTCCAAAATGAGTAGCACTTTATTATCCTGCTGATGGAGTAGGGTCAATGTCTGACCTGAAATAAATATTCTGAACAAACTCTAGATACATATAATTACACACAGACACTTACTTCCCCTCAATCCCCTCTTCTTTGAGAGTTACCGTATTTTATCTCACTTTTCTCTCTCTGTGCTAAATTGATTTGTGATTGATTTTTATCAGTAGTTTCATGTTCATGTGTGTGTGTGTGTGTGTGTGTGTGTGTGTGTGTGTTCTCTCTCCAGGGGAGTCTCTCCCCTCTCACTGTGTCTGTGTGTAACGAGGCATTGCCGACACTGCAGCTCTGTTAGTAAGAAGGATTAGGGTTGTAAGAAGGATTAGGGTTATAATGAAGGGTTACCTGAGTGTCTCCAGAGTTATAATTCGCATTTTGATTGAGTTAACACCAAGCAGCTCACTTTAAAAGCCTGGAGAATCTTCTGCTCTCACCCGGGCCCCTCCCTCTAACTCCCCTTCCAGCCTCAGCTCCCTCTCATATATTAGCACTCCTACCCTCTCCCCACACACAGATACATCCCTCTTTGTGACTCTCTGAGAGTGAATAGTCTATATTTTGGCCATCACTCTTTCTTTCTTTTCAAGAAGAGCTACAACAACGTGACTGACTAGTCAACCTGAGGGAGTAGATCTGCTGTGCGGAGGACAACTCCTGTCAACTCTGTTACAGGGAGTCTGAGAGGGAGACCCTTTATTAATGGTCTTTGTGTGTGGACGCTTTTGATAGGAAGTACTAAAAAGCTCTGGAAATGTTTTCCTTCTCTTTTTTTGTCTTTTGAACTGCTGAATGGAATGGCAAAAAACAAAATCCACAGATTATATAACAGACAACAATTTGATGAATGTGTGCAAATGAATAAGAAATAAGGAAACACACGGACCCTGCGCTATTCATTCATCCTACTTGTCAAGACACTGTTAATTCATTCCACTTGTCAAGACACTGTTAATTCATTCTACTTGTCAAGACACGGTTAATTCCCTCTACTTGTCAAGACACTGTTAAACTTGTTATGGCTGCAATCCCCCTATCGGGATAAGTGTCATCAACAACCGCTGAATAGCATAGCGCTACATTCAATAAATATTACTACAAATATTTATATTCATGAAATCACAAGTGCAATATAGGAAAACACAGTTTAGCCTTTTGTTAATCCACCTGTCGTTTCAGATTTTGAAATTATGCTTTACAGTGAAAGCAATCCAAGAGTTTGTGTAAGTTTATCGATCGCACGACAAAACATTAAGTACACTTAGCATCAGGAAGCTTGGTCACGAAAATCAGAAAAGCAACCAAATTAATTGTTTACCTTTGATAATCTTCGGATGTTTTCACTCACCAGTTACACAACAAATTTTATTTTTATTCCATAAAGATTATTTTTAGATCCAAAATACCTCAGTTTGTTTGTTGCGTTATGTTCAGAAATCCACAGGAAAGAGAGGTCACGATAACGCAGACGAAAATTCCAAATAGTTTCCATAATGTCCACAGAAACATGTCAAACGTTTTTTTATAATCAATCCTCAGGTTGTTTTTAAAATATATAATCGATAATACATCAACTGCAAATGTCTTTCACTGTAGGAGAGGGAAAAACAATAGCTGTCCAAATTCTGTTGCGCGAGCAGAACTCATGTGACCACTTGACGCGATGTTATCGTTCTGGCTCATTTTTCAAAATAAAAGCCTGAAACTATGTCTGAAGACTGTTGACACCTCGAGGAAGCTATAGGAAAAGGAATCCGGTTCATATCCCTTTAAATCCAGCAAAGGGAGGCTATGGAACAAAATAGAAGCCACTTCCTGTTTTGTTTTTCCTCAGGGTTTCACCTGCAATATATATATTTTTTTAATTTTACCTTTATTTTACTAGGCAAGTCAGTTAAGAACAAATTCTTATTTTCAATGACAGCTTAGGAACAGTGGGTTAACTGCCTGTTCAGGGGCAGAATGACAGATTTGTACCTTGTCAGCTACGGGGATTTGAACTTGCAACCTTTCAGTTACCAGTCCAATGGTCTAATCACTAGGCTACCCTGCCGCCCCAGTATCAGTTCTGTTATACTCACAGACAATATTTTGACAGTTTTGGAAACTTTAGAGTGTTTTCTATCCAATACTAATAATTATATGCATATATTAGCAACTGAGACTGAGGAGCTGGCCGTTTCCAATGGGCACCTTTTCAACCAAGCTACTCAATACTGCCCCTGCAGCCATAAAAAGTTAATTCCTGCTACTTGTCAAGACACTGTTAATCAGAGGTGTGGACTCGAGTCACATGACTTGGACTCGAATCAGATTCGAGTCACAAATAAGATGACTTGCAACTCGACTTTGATTTGAACACAACTTAAATTGGACTTGAGCCTTTTGACCCGATCCTATAGTATACTCCATCACATAATATACTCCATCTCATACATAGTATACTATATCCATAATATACTCCATCACATGGTATACTCTATCCCATAGTATACACCATCAAAAAGTGTACTCTATCCGGTATTAAACTCTATTCCAGTGTATACTACATCTCATACTTAGTATACTCCATCCCAATCTTAGTAAACTCCATCGATCCCATACTATTCTGTATCCCATAGTATACTCCATTCCATAGTATACTCTATCCCATATAATCCTCTATCTCATATAGTATATAATTTCTCCATGCCATACATAAATTACTATATCCCATAAAATACTCTGTCACGTGGTATACTCTATCAAATAGTATACTCTATCCCATAGTATGATCCATCTCATACATTGTGCTACATCCCATACTTAGTATACTGTATCCCATTGTATACTCTATCCCATAGTATACTCCATTCCATAGTATACTCTATCCTATATCACACTCTATCCCATAGTATACTCCATCTCATACATAGTATACTCCATCCCATACTTAGTATACGCCGTCGCATGCTTAGTATACTCAATCCCACACAAAGTATCCAAAAATCCAAAAATATACTCCATCGCATGGTATACTCTATCCCATAGTATAATACGTCTCATACATAGTATACTCCATCACATGGTATACTCTATCCCATAGTATAATACATCTCATACATAGTATACTCCATCACATGGTATACTCTATCCCATAGTATAATACGTCTCATACATAGTATACTCCATCACATGGTATACTCTATCCCATAGTATAATACGTCTCATACATAGTATACTCCATCACATGGTATACTCTATCCCATAGTATAATACGTCTCATACATAGTATACTCCATCACATGGTATACTCTATCCCATAGTATAATACGTCTCATACATAGTATACTCCATCACATGGTATACTCTATCCCATAGTATAATACGTCTCATACATAGTATACTCCATCACATGGTATACTCTATCCCATAGTATAATACGTCTCATACATAGTATACTCCATCACATGGTATACTCTATCCCATAGTATAATACGTCTCGTACATAGTATACTCCATCACATGGTATACTCTATCCCATAGTATAATACGTCTCGTACATAGTATACTCCATCACATGGTATACTCTATCCCATAGTATAATACGTCTCATACATAGTATACTCCATCACACGGTATACTCTATCCCATAGTATAATAATTCTCATACATAGTATACTCCATCACACGGTATACTCTATCCCATAGTATAATACGTCTCATACATAGTATACTCCATCACACGGTATACTCTATCCCATAGTATAATACGTCTCATACATAGTATACTCCATCACATGGTATACTCTATCCCATAGTATAATACGGCTCATACATAGTATACTCCATCACATGGTATACTCTATCCCATAGTATAATACGTCTCGTACATAGTATACTCCATCACATGGTATACTCTATCCCATAGTATAATACGTCTCGTACATAGTATACTCCATCACATGGTATACTCTATCCCATAGTATAATACGTCTCGTACATAGTATACTCCATCACATGGTATAATCTATCCCATAGTATAATACATCTCATACATAGTATACTCCATCACACGGTATACTCTATCTCATAGTATAATACGTCTCATACATAGTATACTCCATCACACGGTATACTCTATCCCATAGTATAATACGTCTCATACATAGTATACTCCATCACACGGTATACTCTATCCCATAGTATAATACGTCTCATACATAGTATACTCCATCACACGGTATACTCTATCCCATAGTATAATACGTCTCATACATAGTATACTCCATCACATGGTATACTCTATCCCATAGTATAATACGTCTCATACATAGTATACTCCATCACATGGTATACTCTATCCCATAGTATAATACGTCTCATACATAGTATACTCCATCACATGGTATACTCTATCCCACAGTATAATACGTCTCATACATAGTATACTCCATCACATGGTATACTCTATCCCACAGTATAATACGTCTCATACATAGTATACTCCATCACATGGTATACTCTATCCCATAGTATAATACGTCTCATACATAGTATACTCCATCACATGGTATACTCTATCACACAGTATAATACGTCTCATACATAGTATACTCCATCACATGGTATACTCTATCCCACAGTATAATACGTCTCATACATAGTATACTCCATCACATGGTATACTCTATCCCATAGTATAATACGTCTCATACATAGTATACTCCATCACACGGTATACTCTATCCCATAGTATAATACGTCTCATACATAGTATACTCCATCACACGGTATACTCTATCCCATAGTATAATACGTCTCATACATAGTATACTCCATCACACGGTATACTCTATCCCATAGTATAATACGTCTCATACATAGTATACTCCATCACATGGTATACTCTATCCCATAGTATAATACGTCTCATACATAGTATACTCCATCACATGGTATACTCTATCCTATAGTATAATACGTCTCATACATAGTATACTCCATCACATGGTATACTCTATCCCATAGTATAATACGTCTCATACATAGTATACTCCATCACATGGTATACTCTATCCCACAGTATAATACGTCTCATACATAGTATACTCCATCACATGGTATACTCTATCCCACAGTATAATACGTCTCATACATAGTATACTCCATCACATGGTATACTCTATCCCATAGTATAATACGTCTCATACATAGTATACTCCATCACATGGTATACTCTATCCCACAGTATAATACGTCTCATACATAGTATACTCCATCACATGGTATACTCTATCCCACAGTATAATACGTCTCATACATAGTATACTCCATCACATGGTATACTCTATCCCATAGTATAATATGTCTCATACATGGTATACTCCATCACATGGTATACTCTATCCCATAGTATAATACGTCTCATACATAGTATACTCCATCACATGGTATACTCTATCCCATAGTATATTACGTCTCATACATAGTATACTCCATCACATGGTATACTCTATCCCATAGTATAATACGTCTCATACATAATATACTCCATCACATGGTATACTCTATCCCATAGTATAATACGCCTCATACATAGTATACTCCATCACATGGTATACTCTATCCCATAGTATAATACGTCTCATACATAGTATACTCCATCACATGGTATACTCTATCCCATAGTATAATACATGTCATACATAGTATACTCCATCACATGGTATACTCTATCCCATAGTATAATACGTCTCATACATAGTATACTCCATCACATGGTATACTCTATCCCACAGTATAATACGTCTCATACATAGTATACTCCATCCCATAGTTCGTATACTCAATCCAATACACAGTATACTCCATCTTACATGTAGTTAACACCATCCCATAAATTGTATACTCCATCCCACCTAGGAACTTATAGATGTCCACATATTCTAGGTCGGAACCATCCAGGGTGGTGATGCTAGTCGGGCGTGCGGGTGCAGGCAGCGAACGGTTGAAAAGCATGCATTTGGTTTTACTAGCGTTTAAGAGCAGTTGGAGGCCACGGAAGGAGTGTTGTATGGCATTGAAGCTCGTTTGGAGGTTAGATAGCACAGTGTCCAAGGACGGGCCTGAAGTGTACAGAATGGTGTCGTCTGCGTAGAGATGGATCAGGGAATCGCCCGCAGCAAGAGCAACATCATTGATATATATATAGAGAAAAGAGTTTGCCCGAGAATTGAACCTTGTGGCACCCCCATAGAGATTGCCAGAGGACCGGACTGCATGCCCTCCGATTTGACACACTGAACTCTGTCTGCAAAGTAGTTGGTGAACCAGGCAAGGCAGTCATCAGAAAAACCGAGGCTACTGAGTCTGCCGATAAGAATATGGTGATTGACAGAGTCAAAAGCCTTGGCAAGGTCGATGAAGACGGCTGCACAGTACTGTCTTTTATCGATGGCGGTTATGATATCGTTTAGTACCTTGAGCGTGGCTGAGGTGCAGTATACTTAGTATACACCTTCACATACATAGTAAACTATATCCAATAATATACCTGATGACATAGTATACTCTATCCCATAATATACTCCATCACATAGTACACTCTATCAAAATAGTATCCTATATCCCATAGTATCCTATATCCCATAGTATAATCTACCACATAATATACTCTATCCCATAGTATACTCCATCAGACAGTATACTCTATCACATACTGTATTCCATCACATAGTTTACTCTTTCCCATAGTCTTTCCCACAGTAGCAGGGGGTTAGAAACCATCACACCTACTCCAAATCTCAATACTGTACTTTTTACTTAGAAAAAATTCTGGAAATTTGATGGAAATGAAACAAAAAGGCAGCTAAAACATGGCATTTATGCTACTTACTTTATACAGAAATATTTTAAATTCAAGTTCTGATAATTCAAAATGAAAAAACTAAAGTATAAAAAAGGTGAAGACCAAAGTGGAATGCCTCTATCACATTGTATACTTTATCCCATATTTAATATATCATATGGTATAATCTACCCCATATTATACTCTATCCCATATTATACTCCATCAAAGGTATACTCTATTCCGTAGTATACTCCATCACATGGTATACTGTATCAAATAGTATACTCTATCCTATAGTATACTCCATCACACATTATGCTCTATCCCATTGTGTACTCCATCACATAGTATACTCTATCAAATAGTATTCTCTATCCAATAGATAATCCATCAAATAGTACTCATACTATCCCACAGTATACACCATCCCATACAGTGCATGCTCCATTCCTTAGTACACTCCATCCCATGTTATACTCCATCCCATGTTATACTCCATCCCATACATATTATAATCCATCCCATTGTACACTCCATCCCATGGTATACTCCATCCCACCCATCCCATACATATTATACTCCATCCCATTGTACACTCCATCCCATGTTATACTCCATCCCATGTTATACTCCATCCCATACATATTATAATCCATCCCATTGTACACTCCATCCCATGGTATACTCCATCCCATGGTATACTCCATCCCATACATATTATAATCCATCCCATTGTACACTCCATCCCATGGTATACTCCATCCCACCCACCCATCCCATACATAGTATACTCCATCCCACCCATCCCATACATATTATAATCCATCCCATAGTACACTCCATCCCATTGTACACTCCATCCCATGTTATACTCCATCCCATACATATTTTACTGCATCCCATTGTACACTCCATCCCATGGTATACTCCATCCCATGTTATACTCCATCCCATACATATTATAATCCATCCCATTGTACACTCCATCCCATGGTATACTCCATCCCACCCATCCCATACATATTATACTCCATCCCATTGTACACTCCATCCCATGGTATACTCCATCCCATGTTATACTCCATCCCATACATATTATAATCCATCCCATTGTACACTCCATCCCATTGTATACTCCATCCCATGGTATACTCCATCCCATACATATTATAATCCATCCCATTGTACACTCCATCCCATGGTATACTCCATCCCATACATATTATAATCCATCCCATTGTATACTCCATCCCATGGTATACTCCATCCCATACATATTATAATACATCCCATTGTATACTCCATCCCATGGTATACTCCATCCCATAGTATACTCCATCACATAATAAACCCCATCCTATAGTATACTCCATCACATAATAAACCCCATCCTATAGTATACTCCATCACATAATAAACCCCATCCTATAGTATACTCCATCACATAATAAACCCCATCCTATAGTTTACTCCATCACATAATAAACCCCATCCTATAGTATACTCCATCACATAATAAACCCCATCCTATAGTATACTCCATCACATAATAAACCCCATCCTATAGTATACTCCATCACATAATAAACCCCATCCTATAGTATACTCCATCACATAATAAACCCCATCCTATAGTATACTCCATCACATAATAAACCCCATCCTATAGTATACTCCATCACATAATAAACCCCATCCTATAGTATACTCCATCACATAATAAACCCCATCCTATAGTATACTCCATCACATAATAAACCCCATCCTATAGTATACTCCATCACATAATAAACCCCATCCCATAGTATACTCCATCACATACTAAACCCCATCCTATAGTATACTCCATCACATAATAAACCCCATCCTATAGTATACTCCATCACATAATACACCCCATCCCATAGTATACTCCATCACATAATAAACCCCATCCTATAGTATACTCCATCACATAATACACCCCATCCCATAGTATACTCCATCACATAATAAACCCCATCCCATAGTATACTCCATCACATAATAAACCCTATCCTATAGTATACTCCATCACATTATAAACCCCATCCCATAGTATACTCCATCACATAATAAACCCCATCCTATAGTATACTCCATCACATAATAAACCCCATCCCATAGTATACTCCATAACATAAAGTACTCCTTCCCATAGTTTCCTCCTTCCCATATTATATTATATACTATACTCCATCCCATAGTATACTCTATCACATAGTGTACTCAATCCCATCCCATAGTATACCCCATCCCATGTTATTCTCAATCCAATACATATAATACTCCATCCCATACATAGAAAACTCCATCCTATTGTATACTCCATTCTTTCCATAGTATACTCTGTCCCATAGTATACTCATCCCATAGTATACTACATCCCATGCCATAGTATACTTCATCCCATAGTATACTCTATCACATACATATTATTGACCATCTCATAATATTCTCCATCCCATAGTGTACAACATTCCATAGCTTATTCCAACATATAATATACTGCATCCCATAGTATACTCCAACCCATAGTATACTCCATCCCATAGTGTACTCCATCCCATAGTATACTCCATCCCATAGTGTACTCCATCACATAGTATACTATATCACATTGTACACTCCATCCCATACATAGTATACTACATCCCATACATAGCACTCCATCCCACGTTATACTCCATCCTATATCATACTCCATCTCATACAGAGAATACTCCGTTCCATAGTATACTCCATTAACACATTGTATACTCCATCCCATAGTATGCTTAGTATGGGATGTAGTATATTATGTATGTGATGAGGAGATGAGAAGGGTCTTCGTTCGGGCCGTGGCGGGTAGGGAGACGGCCAGACTACTCGCTGACCTTCGCCAAGGAGACCGTTCAGTATCGGACTACTCCATCCAATTCCGCACTCTGGCCGCAGAGAGTCAGTGGAACGAGGAGGCGCAGTGGGACATGTTCCTGCATGGGCTGGAGGACCGGATCCAGAAGGAGATTTATGTTCTGGACCTTCCCAGGAGTTTAAATGGACTAGTGGAAATAGCCTTGAGGGTCGACGCTCGTCTGAGTCGTATTGGCCGCCGAGCATGCCCTAACAGACCGTATAACGACACGGAGGGCTGGCATGCCAGCGGCGGGAACACGGCCAGTTCAGCCTCCGCTCACGAACCCATGCAGCTGGGGAGAGCTCGCCTCTCCCGGGAAGAGAGGGAGAGGCGGAGATCCCAAGGACTCTGTCTCTACTGTGGTAGAGCGGGCCACTTTATCCACTCCTGCCTGGTAAAAGATCAGGCCCGGTAGTAAACATGAGGCTACTATCGGGTGGTGTCACCACAGAGAAGACCTCATCATCTACTCTCCTCCCGGTAAGACTAAGATGGGCCACCCACACGCACGACACCCAAGCCTTACTGGACTCAGGAGCAGAGGGTAATTTCATGGACTTCAAGCTCGCTCACAAACTCCAGATCCCTATCACCTCACTCACGCACAAGATATCCGTCAACGCTCTCAATGGTCAAGAACTCCCCAACATTTCTCACACCACTGAACCTATCACACTCATCACTTCTGGCAATCACACTGAGACACTATCATTCCTACTCATGGACTCACCCCTTGCACCATTAGTTCTCGGCCACCCTTGGCTCACCCAACACAACCCCAGAGTTGACTGGGGTCATAACTCTATATCCATGTGGAGTAACAAGTGTCTTGAGTCCTGTTTAGTGTCTGCTTGTTCGTCTGTGTCTGATTCTGTGTTTCTAGAGGAGGCAGTGGATTTGTCTAACGTGCCCGTTGAATACCTCGACCTGAAGGAGGTGTTCAGTAAGTCCCGTGCTGCTTCTCTTCCTCCGCATCGTCCCTATGACTGTGCAATAGAATTATTGCCAGGTGAGTCTCCGCCTAAAGGCAAGTTACATTCACTCTCTGTTCCTGAGAGGGAGGCTATGGAGAGATACATCTCTGGTTCTCTGGCATCTGGATTCATTCGTCCTTCCTCTTCTCCAGCGGGGGCGGGGTTCTTCTTTGTGGGGAAGAAGGACGGATCTCTGCATCCTTGCATTGATTACCGTGGGTTGAATAACATCACAGTGAAGAATACCTATCCCTTACCGTTGATGTCCTCAGCCTTTGAAAGGTTACAGGGAGCATCCGTGTTCACTAAGTTGGATTTACGTAATGCATATCATTTGGTTCGCATAAGGGAGGGGGACGAATGGAAGACCGCGTTTAACACCCCCAGAGGGCACTTCGAATATTTGGTCATGCCTTTTGGGAAATCCAACTCCCCAGCGGTTTTCCAGGCACTCGTCAATGACGTGCTGAGAGATATGATTGATCAGTTCATATATGTTTACCTGGATGACATACTGATTTTTTCTTCTTCTCTCCAGGAACACGTTCAGCACGTCAGACGAGTGCTTCAGAGGTTGTTGGAGAATGGACTTTTTGTCAAGGCGGAGAAATGCATTTTTCATGCACAATCCGTTCCATTCCTAGGTTACATCGTCTCGACTGAAGGTATTCGCATGGATCCTGACAAGGTTAAGGCTGTGGTGGATTGGCCAAGCCCAGATTCCCGTAAGGCCCTACAGAGGTTTCTGGGATTCGCCAATTTCTACCGGCGTTTCGTTCGCAACTTTAGCCAGATAGTCGCTCCTCTTACCGCCTTAACCTCCCCCAGAGTGACGTTCAGGTGGTCCGATACAGCCGAGGCTGCATTCGCCAAACTCAAGAGCCGCTTTGTTTCGGCTCCCATCCTCATAGCTCCCGATCCCTCGCGTCAGTTCGTGGTGGAGGTGGACGCTTCAGAGGTGGGGGTAGGTGCGGTACTTTCCCAACGTTCCTCTTCTGACGACAAGATGCACCCTTTCGCGTTCCTTTCCCATCGGTTATCACCTGCGGAACGCAACTACGACATTGGCAACAGAGAGTTGTTGGCAGTGAAGTTAGCACTGGAGGAGTGGCGCCATTGGTTAGAGGGTTCGGGGGTACCTTTTATAGTTTGGACCGATCACAAGAATTTGGAATATATCAGAACCGCCAAGCGACTCAACTCCAGGCAGGCGCGGTGGGCACTCTTTTTCGGACGTTTTGACTTCTCTCTCTCGTATCGCCCGGGTTCCAAGAATGTCAAACCCGATTCCCTTTCTCGAATTTTTGACCATTCCGAATGCCCATCCACTCCCGAGTGCATCCTACCCGGGACCCTAGTGGTCTCCACACTCACATGGGAGGTTGAATCGAGGGTCAAAACGGCCTTAGAAGGGGTAACGCCTCCGCCTGGTTGCCCGCCTAATCGGTTGTTTGTGCCGGAGGGGTGTCGGTCCGATGTTATTCGGTGGGGGCACTGCTCCAACGTAGCGTGTCATCCAGGAGTCAGCCGCACTAGCTTTTTGGTTAAGCAACGCTTTTGGTGGCCACTGATGGCTTGTGATATTCACAGTTTTGTCTTGGCTTGCTCGGTTTGTGCCACTGGGAAGACTTCTAATCGACCCCCAGATGGGTTACTCCAACCGCTGTCGGTCCCTTCGAGACCCTGGTCCCACATCGCGCTAGATTTTGTTACCGGCCTCCCGCCCTCCCAGGGCAAGACGGTTGTTTTGACCGTGGTGGACCGGTTCTCGAAGGTGGCTCATTTTATTCCCTTACCTAAATTACCATCTGCCAAGGAGTCAGCGGTAACTGTCGTGGATCACGTCTTTCGCTTACATGGCCTGCCGATGGACGTAGTTTCTGACCGGGGGCCCCAATTTGTGTCCAAGTTTTGGGAAGAATTTTGTAGGTTACTGGGAGCGAGTGTCAGCCTGTCTTCAGGGTTTCATCCCCAGAGCAACGGTCAAACGGAGAGGGCCAACCAAGATTTGGAGAGAGTGTTGCGATGTTTGGTTTCTAAGAATCCCTCTTCCTGGAGTCAACAACTCTCTATGGTTGAGTACGCTCACAATTCGTTGCCAGTGGCAGCCACGGGTCTCTCTCCGTTTGAGTGTAGTTTAGGTTACCAGCCACCTATCTTTCCCAGTACGGAGTCCGAGGTCACTGTTCCCTCCGCTCACGCTTTCATCCAGAGGTGCCGTCACGCATGGAGCAGAGCCCGTGAGACTCTTGGGTGGGGGGCGCGCACCAAGGCTAAGGCCGATCGCCACCGGTCGAAGCCTCCGGTATACGTCGTTGGCCAAAGAGTGTGGCTTTCTACTAAGAACATTCCACTCCGATCCGTTTCGAACAAGCTTGCCCCCAAATTTATCGGCCCGTTCAAAGTCACCAGGATCATTAGTCCGGTGGCGGTCCGGCTCAAGCTTCCTCCGGCGTATAGGAGAATTCATCCTACCTTTCATGTGTCTAAGATAAAACCTGTGTTTCAGGCACGCATTAACCCGCCGGTCCCGGTTCCCCCGCCGCCACGACTTGTTGATGGGGAAACCACCTTTTCTGTCAATCGTATTTTGGACTCTAGAAGGAGGGGACGCGGATTCCAGTACCTGGTGGACTTGGAGGGTTACGGCCCGGAGGAGAGAAGTTGGGTGCCTGCTAGGGACATTCTGGATCACTCCCTTATCGATGATAAGGGGGGGGGGGGTATTGTCACGGTTCATGAATCCACTGCCTCCCTCTCTCTTTCTCTTTCTCTCTCTCTCTCTCTCTCTCTCTCTCTCCCGTGTTTGTGTGGGCGTGGTTCCCAATCTCGGCCTGATTGTCTGCGCCAGCTGGAACCACTTATCTTCCCTTTATATGTTCTGTAACCAGTGTTTCTTGTTGTCAGATCGTTGTTTCTTCCCTGAGGTTGTGTCGTGTGTCCGTGCTCTTCTCTTGTGTGGATTATCTGCTGTGCTCCTTCCTACTCACCCGGACACACTCCCCTGGTTTTCCCAGCACGTTATCATCGGAAGATGCGCCTGGGTCGGATTCCGTCTGAGTACAGTCTGTCTGTCCTGTTGCTGCTGTGAACTATATTCATTAAACCATCGTTGCTTGCATCTTGCATCCGCCTCTGTGTTGTTACATATACATTCTATACCACATCCCATAGTATGCTTAGAGTATGTATGGGATTGAGTATACACAGTATGGGATGGAGTATACATAGTATCGCATGTAGTGTACTATGTGTATTATGTAGTATACTATGTATAGCATGTAGTATACTATTTATGTTCATGGAGTATGCTAAGTATGGGATGGAGTATACTGTGTATGACGGTAGGCAATTAAGGTCACAGTTATGTAAACTTAGGACACTAAAGAGGCCTTTCTTCTGACTGAAAAACACCAAAAGAAAGATGCCCAGGGTCCCTGCTCATCTGCGTGAACGTGTCTTAGGCATGCTGCAAGGAGGCATGAGGACTGCAGATGTGGCCAGGGCAATAAATTGCAATGTCCGTACTGTGAGACGCCTAAGACAGCGATACAGGGAGAATGGACAGACAGCTGATCGTCCTCACAGTGGCAGACCACGTGTAACAACACCTGCACAGGATCGGTACATCCGAACATCACACCTGCGGGACAGGTATAGGATGGCAACAACAACTGCCCGAGTTACGCCAGGAACGCACAATCCCTCCATCAGTGCTCAGACTGTCCGCAATAGGCTGAGAGAGGCTGGACTGAGGGCTTGTATGCCTGTTGTAAGGCAGGTCCTCACCAGACCTCACAGGCAACAATATCACCTATGGGCACAAACCCACCGTCGCTGGACCAGACAGGACTTTGCAAAAAGTCACGGTTTTGTCTCACCAGATGTGATGGTCGGATTTGCGTTTATCGTCGAAGGAATGAGCGCTACACCGAGGCCTGTACTCTGGAGCAGGATCGATTTGGAGGTGGAGGGTCCGTCATGGTCTGGGGTGGTGTGTCACAGCATCATCGGACTGAGCTTGTTGTCATTGCAGGCAATCTCAACGCTGTGCATTACAGGGAAGACATGCTCCTCCCTCATGTGGTGCCCTTCCTGCAGGCTCATCCTTTCTTTTTTTGAATTCAGTATACTCCATCCCATAGAGTACTCCATCCCATAGAGTACTCCATCCCATGGTATTATCCATCCTATCCATCCCATACATAGTACACTCCATCCCATAATATACAACCCATAGTATACTCCATCCCATACATAGTATACTCCATCCCATGGTATTATCCATCCTATCCATCCCATACATAGTACACTCCATCCCATAATATACAACCCGTAGTATACTCCATCCCATACATAGTATACTCCATCCCATGGTATTATCCATCCTATCCATCCCATACATAGTATACTCCATCCCATGGTATTATCCATCCTATCCATCCCATACATAGTATACTCCATCCCATGGTATTATCCATCCTATCCATCCCATACATAGTATACTACATCCCATAATATACATCCCATAGTATACTCCATCCCATAGAGTACTCCATCCCATGGTATTATCCATCCTATCCATCCCATACATAGTATACTCCATCCCATAATATACATCCCATAGTATACTCCATCCCATAGAGTACTCCATCCCATGGTATTATCCATCCTATCCATCCCATACATAGTATACTCCATCCCATAATATACATCCCATAGTATACTCCATCCCATAGAGTACTCCATCCCATGGTATTATCCATCCTATCCATCCCATACATAGTATACTCCATCCCATGGTATTATCCATCCTATCCATCCCATACATAGTATACTCCATCCCATGGTATTATCCATCCTATCCATCCCATACATAGTATACTCCATCCCATAATATACATCCCATAGTATACTCCATCCCATAGAGTACTCCATCCCACGGTATTATCCATCCTATCCATCCCATACATAGCATACTCCATCCCATGGTATTATCCATCCTATCCATCCCATACATAGTACACTCCATCCCATTATATACAACCCATAGTATACTCCATACAATACATAGTATACTCCATCCCATAATATACATCCCATAGTATACTCCATCCAATAGAGTACTCCATCCCATGGTATTATCCATCCTATCCATCCCATACATAGTATACTCCATCCCATAATATACATCCCATAGTATACTCCATCCAATACTATACTCCATCCCATGGTATTATCCATCCTATCCATCCCATACATAGTACACTCCATCCCATAATATACAACCCATAGTATAATCCATACAATACATAGCATACTCCATCCCATAGAGTACTCCATCCCATGGTATTCTCCATCCCACCCATCCCATACATAGTACACTCCATCCCATAATATACAACCCATAGTATACTCCATCCCATACATAGCATACTGCATCCCATAGAGTACTCCATCCCATGGTATTCTCCATCCCACCCATCCCATACATAGTACACTCCATCCCATAATATGCAACCCATAGTATACTCCATCCCATACATAGCATACTGCATCCCATAGAGTACTCCATCCCGTGGTATTCTCCATCCCACCCATCCCATACATAGTACACTCCATCCCATAATATACATCCCCTAGTATTACTCCATCCCATAATATACATCCCCTAGTATACTCCATCCCATAATATACATCCCATAGTATTACTCCATCCCATAATATACATCCCCTAGTATACTCCATCCCATAATATACATCCCATAGTATTACTCCATCCCATAATATACATCCCCTAGTATTACTCCATCCCATATATACATCCCATAGTATTACTCCATCCCATAATATGCATCCCATAGTATTACTCCATCCCATAATATACATCCCCTATTATACTCCATCCCATAATATACATCCCATAGTATTACTCCATCCCATAACATACATCCCGTAGTATTAGTCCATCCCATAATATACATCCCATAGTATACTCCATCCCATAATATACATCCCATAGTATTACTCCATCCCATAATATACATCCCATAGTATTACTTCATCCCATACATAGCATACTGCATCCCATAGAGTACTCCATCCCATGGTATTCTCCATCCCACCCATCCCATACATAGTATACTCCATCCCATAATATACATCCCATAGTATTACTCCATCCCATACATAGCATACTACATTCCATAGAGTACTCCATCCCATGGTATTCTCCATTCCACCCATCCCATACATAGTATACTCCATCCCATAATATACATCCCCTAGTATACTTCCAAAAACCCATGTTTTTGTCTTTCCACATTTTACTAGTATTATTTTGTATTCAGTTGTTTGGATGAAAAGTTTGTTTTACCAAAAACAAGAAATTGATTTTCTTTAGTGCTACTCTCTGTTCTTCTGGCTGGCCCTGTCTCTATAGTGGCCTGTGGTGAGAGGCCATCATATGTGGAGGTAGACAGAGCGAGTATCAAAGTATGTAATGCTTTGTGTAATGTAATGTATGTAATGTAATACTCCAAATCCCAGCCATACATTACAAGATCCAGATGTAGATATGTAATGCTGGTTTGTACTCCAAATCCCACGCATACATTACAAGATCCAGATGTAAATATGTAATGCTGGTTTGTACTCCAAATCCCAGCCATACATTACAAGATCCAGATGTAGATATGTAATGCTGGTTTGTACTCCAAATCCCAGCGATACATTACAAGATCCAGATGTAAATATGTAATGCTGGTTCTTACTCCAAATCCCAGCCATACATTACAAGATCCAGATGTAAATATGTAATGCTGGTTTGTATTCCAAATCCCAGCCATACATTACAAGATCCAGATGTAAATATGTAATGCTGGTTTGTACTCCAAATCCCAGCCATACATTACAAGATCCAGATGTAGATATGTAATGCTGGTTTGTACTCCAAATCCCAGCGATACATTACAAGATCCAGATGTAAATATGTAATGCTGGTTCTTACTCCAAATCCCAGCCATACATTACAAGATCCAGATGTAAATATGTAATGCTGGTTTGTATTCCAAATCCCAGCCATACATTACAAGATCCAGATGTAAATATGTAATGCTGGTTTGTACTCCAAATCCTAGCCATACATTACAAGATCCAGATGTAGATATGTAATGCTGGTTTGTACTCCAAATCCCAGCGATACATTACAAGATCCAGATGTAGATATGTAATGCTGGTTTGTACTCCAAATCCCAGCCATACATTACAAGATCCAGATGTAGATATGTAATGCTGGTTTGTACTCCAAATCCCAGCCATACATTACAAGATCCAGATGTAAATATGTAATGCTGGTTTGTACTCCAAATCCCAGGCATACATTACAAGATCCAGATGTAAATATGTAATGCTGGTTTGTACTCCAAATCCCAGCCATACATTACAAGATCCAGATGTAAATATGTGGAATATTACTTTGTCTCCTCCCATTTTTTAAACATAAATTTTCATAATTCTTTTGTGATTATCATACTTTCCTACATCAGTCTAGTCGTCAAGCCAAATAGCTTGACTGATGCTGTTCCATGTATGAAATGTTGCACCAAGAAAATACATTCACTCAGTCGTCAGAGCTGTTGGTGAAAAGTGGTTTAAATTCCCAGCATTTTCTTTGAGCTCCACTTCCAAGTTGTTCATATTTTGTCAAGGTTAGTTGTCAATTAAGTCAGTGGCAGAGTTGAGAGTGTAGCCTTGTTTGTTGCTGTCAGACATCTCACTCATCATTGGGCCTGTGAAGAGGTCTGGAGGATCTGTGGAAAGGAAAGGCTGGCAGCTTTTTGGTGGGGAGGAGAAGCATCTCAGCTGTTAGCTCTGTGGATGCCTTGAGTGGTGGGAGGAATTTCTATAGATTTCGATTATAGCAAAGTATATACAGGCCCACAGAAACAATGCATTTATGAGACTTTGCAATTGTCCATAGTCCATAAATTAATTAGTTAGCCTTTATTGTGGTCGTCTGAAACAGACTGTAAGGTTCAGTAATAGCAGGTCTACCCTTGTGCTTTGGCACAAATCATGATAAAGCAGGCAGGCAGTTATCTCTGTACTCAAGTAGTGTCTTGACTCTAGAAATTAGACATGGTGTGCACCCCCCCACCCCCCTCCTCCAGTGGCTCTGTACCTGGCTGACTGAGAGTCCCTGCTTGCTGCAGGTAGTCATGTGAAAGCAGGACACCAGCTGAAACATGGAGCCCTACCCGTTTGTTTGTGTGTGTGCGTGTACGTGCCTGTGTGTTTGTGTGCATGTGTGTGTGTGTGCGTGCGTGCGTGCGTGTGTGTGCGTGTACGTGCGCGTGTGTGTGTGTATATGTGTTTGCATGTGTGTGTGCGTGCGCGCGTGTGTGTGTGTGTGTGTGCGTGTGTGTGTGTGTGTTTGCGTGTGTGTTTGCATGTGTGTTTGCATGTGTGTGCATGTATGTGTGTACTTGCTACATATGTGCTGTATGCATCCGCAGTGTACAGCTGGCAGTCGACGTTGGTCTTTGATCTGGCTTGGTCAGAAGTCCAACTATGACATATTCCTTCCAGTTTTAAACAGAGCCATTGAGTTGAAAATGGGCTCTGTTCACAAACACAAACAGACCCCACAGAGCCCCAGGACAGAAACACAATTAGACCCAACCAAATCATGAGAAACAAAAAGATAATTACTTGACACATTGGCAAGAATTAACAAAAAATACAGAGAAAACTAGAATGCTATTTGACCCTAAACAGAGAGTACACAGTGGCAGAATACCTGACCACTGTGACTGACCAAAATTAAGGAAAGCTTTGACTATGTAAAGACTGAGCATAGCCTTGCTATTGAAGAAGGCCACCATAGGTCAGTCTGTCACCTGGCTCTCAAGAGAAGACAGGCTATGTGCACACTGCCCACAAAATGAGGCGGAAACTGATCTGCACTTCCTAACCTCCTGCCAAATGTATTACCATATTAGAAACACATATTTCCCTCAGATTACACAGATCCACACAGAATTTGAAAACAAACTCAATTTTGATAAACCATCTACTGGGTGAAATACCGCAGTGTGCCATTACAGCAGCAAGATTATTGACCTGTTGCCACAAGAAAAGGGCAACCAGTTTCCTTTTTTGTACCTTTATTTAACTAGGCAAGTCACTTAAGAACATATGTTTCCCATGCCAATAAAGCCGTTAAATTGAAATTGAATTGAATTGAGAGAGAGAGAAAGAATGAGCGATAGAGAGACCTCCTGAGCATGAGCCCATGCCCACGTCAGAGTTGTAAAGTTATCCCGCTGGAGGAATGTAACCCACCAACACCACACACACACACACACACACACACACACACACACACACACACACACACACACACGCACACGCACGCGCACACGCACACGCACACACGGACACACACACACACACACACACACACACACACACACACACACACACACACACACACACACACACACACACACACACACACACACTTCGAACCCACACCACCACCCCTGCACACCCCTAGGAGGCCCATATATAGAGGAGGCAGCGTAGGTTTATGGCCACAGTCCTGGCTGTCGGCAGCTGCTCCCTGGCATGTAGGGAATGGGAGGGTGAGGACAGGCAGCAGGTACAGGGTGCTTCTCAGACACCCTCAGAATCCCCCAACACTCACACCTGATGTTTTCACCTAACTGACGGTCTGACGGACCAAGGCAACCAAAATAACAACCTGTTTGTTGTCTCTCCATCAGTCTGTCATTCGTCCCAATGGGGGTCTAAGGATAACTTTGGTACAAATGTCCAAAGCCTGGGACCCCTGAGAGGCTTTGATGAGAGAAAGTATAATTGATCAGGGTTAGGGTTAGGGCAGCGAGGGCCACCTAGATGGCTACCAACAGAATGTGCCACCTCACAGAGTTCAGAAGTCACTATAGCAGACAGCAGATGATCATGTTGGGAATAGAGTTACACTTCTTGCTGTATTCTGCTTATTGTTTATTTGCTTTGGAGATTTGCGTACATTAGTCAGGCAGAAACCCTTTCTGAACTTTAGACCACTTCAGTTAAACAGCTGTTGTTCTTGTTTTATGAGGTGTGAGTTACAGTACTTAGCATTATCGGTGCGAGGACTCAGATTACAAAAGGAACCATTTGGTTTAGGCCTACTAACGTACAAGACCTGCAACTCTAATCTGACTGTTTGAAATGTTATAGAGCTGAAGAAATTTACTGAAGCATTATCCCAACATTAGACCTCTCTAGCCTTCGACCTACAAGTCTGCAACACATTACCCCTTTAAGGCAATATGTGTAACTCCTAAATAGAATGATAGTGATTTACCGGTTCCCTTTCAGTCAATCAATCAATCAATCAATCAATCAATCAATCAATCAATCAATCATTCAATCAATCAATCAAATGTAGTTGTAAAGCCCTTTTGACATCAACAGATGTCACAAAATGCTGTACAGAAACCCAGCATAAAAGCCCAAACAATGTAGATGTAGAACCACAGTGGCTAAGAAAAACACCCTAGCAAGGCAGGAACATAGGACGAAACCTAGAGAGTAACCAGTCTCTGAGGGGTGGCCAGTCCTCATCTGGCTGTGCCGGGTGGAGATTATAAGAGTACCTGGCCATTAAGGACAGATCGTTCTTCAAAATGTTCAAACGTTCATAGATGACCAGCAGGGTCAAATATTAATCACAGTGGTTGTAGAGAGTGCAACCGGTCAGCACCTCAGGAGTAAATGTCTGTTGGCTATTCATAGTTGAACATTCAAAGGTAGAGACAGCAAGTGTGGATGACACTGTGGCCCTGTCCGACAATACCCCCAGACAGGGCCATCCAGGCAGGATATTTCCCCACCCACTTTGCCAAAGCACAGCACCCACACCACTAAATGGGTATCAGCAGACCAACAATTTACTACCCTGAGACAAGGCTGAGTATGAACCATGGAGATCTCCTCCATCGCACGAGACCGAGGGGTGCTAAACCGGGCAGGAAGATAATGTCAGTGACTCGACCCACTCAAGTCGTATATAGCGAAAAAACCTGGCACCACATGATGCATCCATCCTAGGGAAGGCACCATCCTAGGGAAGGCACTTACTAGTGCTCACTAGTAAGCCAATGACTCAGCCTCCGTAATAAGGTCAGAGGCATAAAATCCCAGTGAAGAGAGGAGAGCCGGCTAGGCAGAGACAGCAAGGTCAGTTTGTCCCTCCTGGGCCTTGCCGTTCACCTTTGCAGTCCTGGGCCAGACTGCACTCAATCATAGGACCTACTTATCATGACACAAGGCGAGGCCCAAATGCAGACACAGGAGGCAGATGTTTGGAGTTTAGATGTTTAATAAATCCAAAGGGAATAGGCAAGAGAATGGTTGTGGAGAAGGCAAAAGGTCATAACCAGGTCAGGAGTCCAGGAGGTACAGAGTGGCAGGCAGGCTCGAGGTCAGGGCAGGCAGAATAGTCAAACAGGCGGGTACAGAGTCCAGATCAGGCAAGGGTCAAAAGCGGGAGGACTAGATAAAGGAGAAAAGGCAATGCAGGACAACGGGAAAAAACGCTGGTAGGCTTAGACATACTAGACGAACTGGCACAGAGAGACAGGAAACACAGGGATAAATACACCTGGAGGGTGTGTAAACAATAATGAGGACAGGTGAAACAGATCAGGGTGTGACACTACTGCAGAGATGAGTCTTTAGTAAAGACTTAATGGTCGAGACAGTCTCCATCTCTCACATTGAATAGGTAGACCATTCCATAAAAATGTTGCTCTATAGGAGGAAGCCCTGCCTCCAGCTGTTTGCTTAGAAATTCTAAGGACAATAAGGAGGCCTACGTCTTGTGACCTTAGCATATGTGTAGGTATGTACGGCAGGACCAAATCAGAGAGATAAGACTAGAAAGTCCATGTATTGCTTTGTAGGTTAGCAGGTAACCTTGAGATCATCCCCAGCATTAACAGGAAGCCAGTGCAGAGAAGCTAGCACTGGAGTAATATGATCAAATGTTTTTGTTCTACTCAAGATTCTAGCAGCTGTATTTAGCTATAACTTACGTTTATTTAACGTAGACCATTGCAGTAGTCTAATCTAAAAGTGACCAGCATGGTTTAGCTTTTCTGCATTTTATTTCTTTCTTTTTTTAATTTCACCTTTATTTAACCAGGTAGGCTAGTTGAGAACAAGTTCTCATTTACAACTGCGACCTGGCCAAGATAAAGCATAGCAGTGTGAACAGACAACAACACAGAGTTACAAATGGAGTAAACAATAAACAAGTCAATAGCACAGTAGAAAAAAAAAAATTGTCTATATACATTGTTTGCAAAATGCATGAGGAGGTAGGCGAATAATTACAATTTAGCAGATTAACACTGGAGTGATAAACTTTCAGATGGTCATGTGCAGGTAGAGATACTGGTGTGCAAAAGAGCAGAAAAGTAAATAAATAAAAACAGTATGGGGATGAGGTAGGTAAAATGGGTGGGCTATTTACCGATGTACTATGTATAGCTGCAGCGATCGGTTAGCTGCTCAGATAGCAGATGTTTAAAGTTGGTGAGGGAGATAAAAGCCTCCAACTTCAGCGATTTTTGCAATTTATTCCAGTCACAGGCAGCAGAGAACTGGAAGGAAAGGTGGCCAAATGAGGTGTTGGCTTTAGGGATGATCAGTGAGATACACCTGCTGGAGCGCGTGCTAAGGGTGGGTGTTGCCATCGTGACCAGTGAACTGAGATAAGGTGGAGCTTTACCTAGCATGGACTTGTAGATGACCTGGAGCCAGTGGGTCCTCGAGTACGTAGCGAGGACCAGCCGACTAGAGCATACAGGTCGCAGTGGTTCGTTGTATAAGGTGCTTTAGTAACAAAACGGATGGCACTGTGATAAACTGCATCCAGTTTGCTGAGTAGAGTATTGGAAGCTATTTTGTAGATGACATCGCCGAAGTCGAGGATCGGTAGGATAGTCAGTTCTGGTTCATGACCATGCCCCAATGATAGTCATGTTGTTGTCTTGTATGTCTCGGAGGTGGGGCCCTCTTCCTCAGGAGTGAAGACTTCACCCCTGGGTGTTTGTCCAGATATGGGAGAGGTGCGACAGGGCCAACGCAGATATTTCCGCAGCACGAGAAAATGCAGAGCGTCGTCTATTTTTCTCGAATGAGGGACCAGAGTTCCCCGTTGGGAATGGACACTCTGATGCACCAGTGGCCTCAAACCTTCCTTTATGTGTTTCTGCCAGTGATTCTGATTCAGCCCAAGTTGAAGAGGGTGCACCCGGAGGACTTACCATTGATTATTGTGGCTCCCTGTTGGCCCAGGGAGCCTTGGTTCATGGAGATCATTTGCCTTTTAGGTGGGGATCCATTGCAACTTCAACTCCTAGGAGTAGGTTTGGAATGCGAGGCCGGTGGTTTGGTTCCTATGGGCATGGCCCCTGAGAGGGTCAATTTGATGGCTAGAGTTTTACCTCTGAATGCTATTGCTACCTTTCAGTCCCCAAGGGCTCCCTCCATGATAGGGCTGTGTGGGTATAAGTGGCAAGCTTTGAGCTCTGGTGCCAAGATAAAGGACTGGTTCCTTTTCAGTGCTCTGTGAGGGACATCCTTATGTTCCTACTGGAGCTTTTCGAGCATGGGCATTCATTCTCCATGTTCAAAGTTTACATGACCACTATCTCAGCGTGCCATGAGGAAATTGACGGAGCCACACTGGGGGCCCACCACTTGGTTGTGCGGTTACTGAAAGGTGTATGTCCTCTCCGACCGGTATCTAAACCTATTGCGCCCACATGGGACTTGGCACTGGATTTGGAGGCACTGTGTGCAGCCCTCTTTGAGTCTCTGGAGTCGGTGAATCTGAAGATCGTCTACTACAAACCTCCCTGCTTATGGCTTTGGCCTCGGCTAAATGTATTGGGGTCCTCCACACGTTATCCGTACACTCGTCCTGTACTCAGTCCTGTACTCAGTTCGCCCCGGGTAACCCCTGGCCTTCGCTCCGAAAGTCGTGTCTATGTCCTACAGGTCCTTAGATTTAAGCTATTTCCATTTTCACCTCCTCCTTTTGCTTCTGAAAAGCAACAGAGGTTACATGCCCTGTGTCCAGTGGGAGCTTTACAGACATACAGGTAGCCTAGTGGTTAGAGTGTTGGGCCAGGAACCAAAAGGTTGCTGGATCGAATCCCAGCGCTGATAAGGTAAAAAATATGTTGTTCTGAATATGTCAGTTAACCCCCTAATCCTAGGCTGCCATTCTAAATAAGAATTTGTCCTTAACTGTATTTTAGTCTGTTTTGCTGATCCAGCTCGCAGCAAGGTGCTCTCTATGCAGCATCTCTCCCACTGGATCTCCCTGGAATACAGCAGCAAGGGGCAAGGGTTACCTAGAAGTGTTTGCGCCCATTCCATTAGGGGTCTGGCAGCATCTTGGGCTTTGCATAAGGGTTAACTGGAGGAGATATTTGTGCCGTTGGAAGTTGGGCATCACCACACAATTGTGTGAAATTTTATCACTTGGATGTCACTTCTCCCAGTATAGCACAGAGTGTGCCTACGACTGGGAGAGGGGAAGTCACTAGGCAGTGCCGTTTCCCGCAATACCCATTCTGCCATATCTGTTGGGGTCAGATAGCCCTTTCATTTAGTATCCGTTAGGGTTGGCTTGGGGCATGATTATATTTCCCCGTAGAACGTTTTACCAAAGTTGACTGACTGAAAGGGAATGTAATGTTATGACTACAACTACTGTTCCCTGAAGGAGGGAACATAATGTTATGACTACAACTACTGTTCCCTGAAGGAGGGAACATAATGTTATGACTACAACTACTGTTCCCTGAAGGAGGGAACATAATGTTATGACTACAACTACTGTTCCCTGAAGGATGGAACATAATGTTATGACTACAACTACTGTTCCCTGAAGGAGGGAACATAATGTTATGACTACAACTACTGTTCCCTGAAGGAGGGGACATCATGTTATGACTACAACTACTGTTCCCTGAAGGAGGGAACGTAATGTTATGACTACAACTACTGTTCCCTGAAGGAGGGAACGTAATGTTATGACTACAACTACTGTTCCCTGAAGGAGGGGACATAATGTTATGACTACAACTACTGTTCCCTGAAGGAGGGAACGTAATGTTATGACTACAACTACTGTTCCCTGAAGGAGGGGACAATAGTTGTAGACCTGTTTGGCCCTGCGCCGTCTGTTACTGGGCTCGATGGAGAACATTATTAAATTGGAGGAATGAATCTGTGCCTCACGCTTATTACCTATGGAAGACTGGGCTTCCAGCAAGGCGTGGACTTCATTGGCCTTGTCAGGCGTGATTATAGGTCCTTCGACCGAAGTTGCGAGAGTGTGACTCCCCATAGTATGTTGTGACTCCCCATAGCATGTTGTACCTTGTTTCCCTCCTTCAGGGAACATCAGTTATCGTCATAGCGTTACTTTTTCAGGGCATGTTCGTAAATGTCAAAGTTGTTTATTCTTCTTGAGCTCCCTCTGTGGCACTTCTCTTATAAATCAGTGTATCCACTTGATATGAGTCTGAATGAAAAGGACCCATGTCAGTCATTTCACTCACTTCCATTAATACTTTCCTCCTCTGGTATTTCTGTTTTTCTGGCAACCCGAGAAGGATGGGAGTAAAGTGAAATCTTAAACCTATAATTTGACATGGGAGAATAGTGGCGTTCAAGTCTCTGGCTGTGGTTCAAACACTTAAAAGACACACCCTTGTCCACTTACGCTAACCTTATGCCCTTTGGGGAATCCCCGTCACCATCTTGGATGGTTGTCCAAATGATTAGTCAAGCAAGGGAAGTTTGCAATGTAAGCCCCTCATCGCTCGTTTTTAGTTGGCTTTGCGAGTGTACAATTATGTTCACTCCGGGGCCTGAAACTCCCCATAATTCAATTTCCAACTACTCTACATCCTCTAAGAAAAGTCAGCGAAAACTTAAAAACAACGTCAATGGTGAAGTCAACATACAAGTGTAAGTAGAAACAAATGCAAAAAAGTTTGACATTTTGCTACTACGGAAAAAGTAAATATGTTTTTGTTAATATTAATAATGAATAATTATATATTTCATATAAGTAGACATGCACCCATAATTGAATGTAGCGCATATAAAGCAAGCCACCTGTGGCTGAGAACACAATCATTGTGGGATAAACGAGTGACAAATTTCCGGCCAAGGGTGGTCCATTTGAAAATAATTTCTTCCTCCCTTGACCCTTAACCCTGCAAGGGTTTACTCGTCAGCCATCATGATACATCATCAGAAGCGTCCATTTAATTTAAGGGCTGAGGGGATAGGGTGTGTCTTTTAAGTGTTTGGACCACAGCCTCTGAGAGCGCTTGAGGCTACATGCACGGTCTCTATGGTCTCTCCACTAAACAAACCGCTAACGAAAACATGTATGCAAATGGAGAATTTCTTTAGACAGAAAGCTGCAATATTTTTGCAAATAGAGTTGAGCCAAAACCGTGTTATTTAGTCAGAGAGAAGGCCAGGTAAATGATGCGTGATACATATGTATTATGGAATAAACTCTCCTCCTCGGTTTGATGGATCTCTCTCTCCCATCAAACAGGCAACAGCTTTATCACAGGACAGGGAGCAATCCACCATGTTTCCATGAAATAGAAAAAAAAGAGGTGGGGGGAGAGAGAGAGAGAGAGAGAGAAAGAGAGAGAGAGAAAGAGAGAGAGAGAGAAAGAGAGAGAGAAAGAGAGAGAGAAAGAGAGAACCCAGAGCTTTGGAAAGCCTGGCAACTAATAAAAAGAAGGAAGCCCTCAACTATTGAGTGTTCTGTTTTCAGTTCTGACCATGATGACTTTGCCACTCTTCCAATGTGTCCAGCTATTTGGCACAGTTTTTGGAGTGCCTGTAAAAATGAACGGCAGTTTTGGTCAGATAAATAATTACTTCTCAAGAGGTTACACGTCCACAGCTCCTTAATTACCTCTACAGTGAAGTTGTAGCTCTCTTCTCCTCCACTGGTCCTATTCATCTGTTCAAACATGAAAGCAACACACTCTCCTTTTAGGTCTTGCGGCCTCCCTGCTCCCTCCCTGCTCCCTCAGAGGCTTGGATGCTGACACATTTGCCATGTGTGTGTTATCTGCAGCCGTCCGTGTTGCAATAGAATGCCTCCAAACCATACTTCCTTTTCCCCTCCTGCTCCAGAGGGGCATGTGGAGAGCCAGCCAGGCACTCTGGCAGAGTCTGGACCTCCCCTGGTCCTTTCTACGGGATAAACAGACTCTGCTAGAGCATGGAGAGAAAACCCTCTATTCCTCAGACAGACACCCACTGCACAACCGCTATCTACCGTACGAGCACACTAGGGATGTACCATAGAGTCAGACTGTCTTTGAGTAAGGCCTAGATTCAATCAAATCAATCGTTAACCGGCGAAAGCCAACACCTGCAAAGCATATTTTTGTGATGGATGTGTAACTGCTTTGGATCCGTCAAATCAGCGAGCAGCTGCTCTAGTGATCATCGTCAGGAAGCCACACCAATCACGTTAGAAGTTCAGAAGAAGAAAGTGTGGGACATATTGAAATGATGACCCTCAAATACAAAATCACGAAACTAGATAATTAGGATTTGTTTCAGCTTAATCGATGTGTAGATTATTTCACATTCCAGTATTCAAACTTGTAAACAAGGCTGCATTGGATTTCTCTTAATGAGACTCGGTGCAACCAATGGCAACGTCCGCTTTAGGTATAATGCCGGGAGCCGCTAGTGGATTTGACAGCTCTAACGCTGTTCCACCTCAAACACTGCCAAAACAACCACCATGCAGGTGTTGGCTAGAGCGGATGGATGTGATAGAGTCTAGCAGTAAGTCCCGTCGCAGAACCTGTAGTGACAAACAGTCATCCTGTGGGTGTATTTCTGTGGGCACAAGCACTGTTCATGACACAAACTGTTCACACCACTCTTGTTGGTGGAGAGAAAATTGCAGGTTTAAAGCTTTTTTCCTGCAATTCTACACATTGTCATGGGGTGCAAAGAAAACTTGTCAGTTAAAAAAATACACAATTGAAGTCGAAAGTTTACATACACTTCAGCCAAATACATTTAAACTCAGTTTTTTACAATTCCTGACATTTAAGGTCAGTTAGGCTCACCACTTCATTTTAAGAATGTGAAATGTCAGAATAATAGTAGAGAGAATGATTTATTTCAGTTTTCATTTCTTTCATCACATTCCCAGTGGGTCAGAAGTTTACATACACTCAATTAGTATTTGGTAGCATTGCCTTTAAATGATGTAACTTGTGTCAAACGTTTCGGGTAGCTTTCCACAATAAGTTGGGTGAAGTTTGGCCCATTCTGCCTGACAGAGCTGGTGTAACTGAGTAAGGTTTGTAGGCCTCCTTGCTCGGACACACTGTTTGAGTTCTGCCCACAAATGTTCTATAGGATTGAGGTCAGGGCTTTGTGATGTCCACTCCAATACGTTGACTTTGCTGTCCTTAAGCCATTTTGCCACAACTTTGGAAGTGTTCTTGGGGTCACTGTCCATTTGGAAGACCCATTTGCGACCATGCTTTAACTTCCTGACTGATGTCTTGTGATGTTGCTTCAATATATCCATGCAATTTTCCATCCTCCTGATGCCGTCTACTGTATACAGTATATACAATACCAATCAAAAGGTTGGACACCTACTTATTCAAGGGTTTTTCTTTATGTTTACTATTTTCTACATTGTAGAATAATAGTGAAGACATCAAAATGGTGAAATAACACATATGGAATCATGTGACCCAAAACACACCTCCAGGCTGTGTAAGGGCTATATGACCAAGAAGGAGAGTGATGGAGTCAGATGACCTGGCCTCCACAATCATCCGACCTCAACCCAATTAAGATGGACAAAGGGTGGCTACTTTGAAGAATCACAAATATAAAATACTTTTTTGGTTGCTACATTATTCTATTTCATGGTTTTGATGTCTTCGCTATTATTCTACAATATAAAACAGTAAAAATAATGAAAAACCCTTGAATGAGTAGGTGTGTCCAAAATGTTTTTAATTTTTTGGTGGGACCGACCCACAGTTTGGGAATGACTGATAATGGATTGATTAAAGTTTGGAATTGAAACAACACGTTTAGCTAATAGTTGAGTTGCTGTACTTACATATACAATTCTAGTTAATGGTGGTATCTCTGAAATTCAGTTCCCCCTGCACTACTATTAGAATCAGATGTGCTTTTGATCCTCCTTGTTTTACTGAGTGATGTCTCGTTCACAATCGTCCAATGTGCAGAAGCCAAGTAAATAGCGGTAGAGTGGACTGTTGTGTAAGAAAGAGAACATGCAGGAGATTAGGGTTTGGCAGTGCTGTCATAACTGTCTGTTTGGCCAGAAAGACAATGTATTTTCTCATATGGTTTGTGTTCCAAATGGTTCCCTAATCCATATATAGTGCACTACTTTAGGCCAGGGCTCTTGTCAAAAGTAATGCCCTGTGTAGGGAATATGGTGTAATGGAGCGAGAGAATGAAGAGAGAAAGACAGACTGCACTTTTATCTGGTCTGAAAGGCATTTTATTGAACAGAAGCACCATATATTCATTACATTTGTGGTTTCTAAAATACATACCTGGTTTTCTCTCAAGTAGAAACCCAGCTGTTTACAATATGTATTGTATTGGACTCCAATAAAATAAATCTACATATTTTAAGAGACAGTCAGTAATATTATAGCCTCCATAGGCCAACTTGTTGCCTCCCACACTGTTTCTACGTCACTTTGCCCAGGGTCGGGTTTACGAGATGAACTATGGAAAGCTTGTTAGTACATTGGTAAACTGAGCTGGGTCAGTGAATGTTAGAGGTTTGTGTAAAGGCCTCTGTTTACTCTTGATCTCTCATACATTCATACACAGAACCACAACTGCTCTGTTTTTTCTTCATTCGTGCCTTATTTTAATCCTTTGGAAGAAAAATAATGATATAAGATCCTTACTGACTCCCCCAATGCTATACAGTGGCTTGATTAAAGAGAAGAATGTGTTAGAAAAGGAGTGGCCCCTTTATTAGTAGATAGAGAGCAGCAGCTCAGCCATTTCCCATAAAGATGGAGGGAGAGTGTGTCAAATCAAATCAGATTTGATTGGTCACATACACATGGTTAGCAGATGTTAATGCAAGTGTAGCGGAATTCTTGTGCTCCTGGTTCTGACAATGCAGTAATATCTAACAAGTAATCTAACAATTCCCCAACAACTACCTAATACACACAAATGTATAAGGGTTGAATGAGAATATGTACGTATAAATATATGGATGAGCGATGGCCAACCTGCATAAGCAAGGTGCAATAGATGTATAAAATACAGTATATACATTTCATATAAGTAATAGAAGATATGTAAACATTATTAATGTGGCATTATTTAAAATGGCTAGTGATCCATTTGTTAAAATGGCCAGTGATTGAGTCTCAATGTAGGCAGAGCCTCTCTGAGTTAGTGATTGCTGTTTAACAGTCTGTTTAACAGTCTGATGACCTTGAGATAGAAGCTGTTTTTCAGTCTCTCGGTCCCCGCTTTAATGCACCTGTACTGACCTCGCCTTCTGGATGATAGCGGTGTTCCTGTGACATCGGGTGCTATAAGTGTCCCTGAGGGCAGGTAGTTTGCCACTGGTGATGCATTGTGCAGACCTTACTACCCTCTGGAGAGTCTTGCAGTTGAGGGTGGAGCAGTTGCCGTACCAGGCTGTGATACAGCCCGACAGGATGCGCTCGATTGTGGATCTGTAAAAGTTGGTCAGGGGTTTGGGTGATAAGCCAAATTTCTTCAGCCTTCTGAGGTTGAAGAGGCACTGTTGCGTGTGTGTGAGTGTGCTGTGTGTGATTGCGTATGCGCATGTGTGTGAGTGTGTGTGTGTGTGGTGATTCAGGATCTCTCTGGCTCCCAGGATGTGATTGATATGGCCACAGTGGGGCACAGGGGAAGCCACCCAGTAATTCAATGAATTTTAACCTGAACACATGTAATTGCTAATGTAAATAGCCTTGACTTTTCATGAGACTGGTGCATGGGGAGATTGCTGCTGTCACAAAGCATGTAGCTGTACCTGGATGGTGATAGAGACAAAGAAAATCTTCAATGTTCCAGAGATCCAGTTCCTGAACAAAACAGGTTATTTCTGCAATGTAGTAATAATAATAATAATTATTATACATTGAATTCGCATAGCGCTTTTCATTAGAGTTATCTCAGAGCTCTACTAAGAAAAAGAAAGAACATACATTTAAAGTGTGAGGGTGATGTGGTCTGACTTCTTGGGCCTGGTGTGATAGGGCTCTGTCTCTCCTTTCTCCTAAAGATGAGCTACATACTAACGAATGAAGCTCGGATCAGAGCATGAGGCTTGGAAAGGCTGTGATACTGCAGAGAAATGGAGAGAAGAACATATGAGGGATAATTATAAAAATGGGGTATCTATAAACTCCATCAGACACCATAACATGTATTTCATTTTTCCAATGATTGTCCAACTACTTTTGAAAGGCCTTGACTGTTTAATTATAACATTTGATTATTTAAATAGTATCACGTTTCAGGAGAAGACCCAGATGCAGACAGTGTCGAAGTACCAAAGTGTATTACTAGAACAGGGGGCAGGCAAAACGACAGGTCAAGGACAGACAGAGGTCAGTAATCCAGATCAGAGTCCATAAGGTACAGAACGGCAGGGGTCCCGGGTTCAGGGCAGGCAGAGGTCAATAATCCAGGTTGGTGTGACAAGGTATAGAACGGAAGACAGGCTCAGGGTCAGGGCAAACAGAATTGAAACAGGAAACAGGAGACAAAGGGCTGTGATACATGAGTTTGATCCTAGACACATGAAAAGTGGTTTAAGTCATTTAGCAGACGCTCTGGATAAGAGCGTCTGCTAAATGACTTAAATGTAATGTAATGATGTAAATGTTTGTGTACGGAGGGTATAAGGTAACAGAAGACGAACAGCATAGGTGTTAATGATCTTGGAGACGGGGAAAGGGAAGAAAACCAGGGGGAAAGTTTGCAGGACTCCACCCGGAGGGGCAGATCTTGGGTGGACAGCCATACCCTCTGCCCGAGACGATACCGGGGTCTGGTGGCAATCCGCTTGTAATCGATACCTGGAGGTGTTCTTTATAAGAGTTGACCGAGCTCTCTTCCAGGTACGACGACAGTGGCGGACAAATATCCGGGCCGACGGTATGGGAGTCCATGGAGAGTCTTTGGCAGAAGGTAGCTTGGGGAGAGTGGGCGGCTTCAGATAACTGGTCCACTACTGTCAGGATAGTGGTGTTGCCATCAGACTGGAGGAGACCTGTGACAAAGTCCAGGGATATGTGAGACCAGAGACAGTGAGGAACAACCAGAGGTTGAAGGGGACCAGCTGGAGCTTGCCGGGGAGTCTTGTTCTGCACACAGATTGTGCATGTGGCGACAAACGTGGAGCCCTGGTAGTCGATGCGCGAGCACAGGGTTTTGTCCTTCTCCACAAAGAAGTGCCCTGCGCTGACAGGGGCGGCAGAAGGACGGCTGAACCATGCAGCTAGGGATTCCTCAATGTAGGTCTCCATAGCCTTGGTCTCCGGGGCCGACAGAGAGTACAGTCGTCCACTAGGCAGAGTGGTGCCTAGGAGAAGGTTGATCCCGCAGTCATATGGTTGGTGTGGCAGAAACGAAGTGGCCCGGGCCTTTCCTGGTACTCTGCAGGAATGGTGGAGAGGTCCGGGGCAATTTCCGAGTACCCAGGAAGACGTCCCGGGGCAGGCTGCGCTGACTTCAGGCAATGAACTTGGCAGAACGGGTTCCAGCCCATGATGGCACCAGCAAACCAGTCAATAAGGGGATTGTGTTGCTGGAGCCAAGATAATGCCAATACCGCAGGAACCTGAGGAGACTTAATAAGCAGGAATTTGATCGTCTCGCTATGGTTCCCTGACACACATGGGTTGATGGGGGTGGTATTGTGGGTGACTCGGCCTATAGAGTGCCCGTCCAGTGCTCTAACATCCATGGGAATGGAGAAGGGCTGAGTCGGGATGCCCAGCTCGGACGCCAGGGCAGCATCGATAAAGCTCTCATCGGTCCCAGAGTCGATGAGTACCCAGAGAGATTTTGACTGGTTCCCCCACAGCAAGATGGCTTGAAAAGGGGTGCGAGTAAGGGGATAGGAAAAGTTCTCCATATGGCCCACCAGAGTACTTGCTCCTACTGGTGAGCCTGGTCTTTTAGTGGACTGGTGGCCACAAAATTATCAGGAGCCTCGCAATACATGTAACTCTTCGTGTGAAGTATAGCCGTTCGTTTGGGGACAAGGACAGGCAGAGGTCAGTAATCCAGATCAGAGTCCATAAGGTACAGAACAGCAGGGGTGAGGGCAGGCAGAATGGTCAAAACCGGGAAAACTAGAAAACAGGAACTAGAAAAAGACAGGTGCAAGGGGGAAAACGCTGGTAGGCTTGGTATAGCTGACCCTGCTCATTCCTGATATATTTTAGACAAATCTTACAGATTTGACCAAAATCTCTAGACACATCTTTTAGGAATCACAGTTTTCAGAGAAATATTTTTTTTCAATCACCCAAGATCATTCGATAATTTCTATTAATATCCATTATTGTTTTTAGAATTTTGTCATTTAGAACACATGCCAACTTATGCAATGTTTTATTATTCGTTTGTTATTCTTTTGTGTTCAGCATCCATCATTTCCTGTCCCCTTATGTCTTGACAACAAATGCTTTAAACCACCCCTGAAAATCGTTTGAATAATGTTGATCCTATTGTTTTGTGTAACGATGTACGTTGAGAGTCGGGAAGCAAGTTCAGGGAGTGAATACATCTAATAAGTAAACAAACACAACAAGAAACACAAACAGCACACCAACATGACACAGATACAGAGACAATGACGACTGGGGAAGAAACCAAAGGGAGCAAAGGGCAGGTAATCAAGGAGGTGATGGTGTCCAGGTGAGTGTCATTATGCGCAGATGCGCGTAATGATGGTGACAGGTGTGCGCCATAACAAGCAGACTGGTGACCTAGAGGACGGAGAGGGAGCACACGTGACATTTTGAATGGAGGGTAAAACAATGGATCTAAGGTGTTGACTCCTAGAGACAGGAAGAAGGGGCGTTTTTATTAGCTGGTTTTTATGCATCGTCTTGACAATGGACACCTTGAGAACAGCAGTTAATACACGTTTGCAGTAAAATCAATTTTTTCTAACCCTCGTGTCTCATTCATTCCGTCGTCACACCTATCAACTCCGCCTATCAACTCCAGTTCTCTCCTTAGACAGTACCTTGAACAAGTTCAGCAGCAGTGGTAGTTCTGAACTATGTTGGCTCTCACCACCACCTCCTCCCCAAACACACCGCCATACATGATTAAATCAGCCAATTAGTTGACCTGCATTATTGGCAGTATTCCAGAGCTTAGAAGTTGCTGATGTTACAATGCCTGGATAGGTATTTTTAAGTATCAGCTTAACACGTCATATGTTATAACAATCTGTCAGTCGATAATACAGTCGATGATGTGGCACTCAACCATTGGTTGTTGCATTGCCTCGCCTTAACTGTGGAGCGCGGCCCATTCACCAGATGCTGTAATCATTTACACCAAGCACTTCTACATATCCCAGAAATCCCCACTCAGGGGACACACCACGATGAAGTTACCCATAGTCTCTGATCTTGGATCAGTTTGGCATTTTGCCCACTAATGGTTAAGGTTACGGTTGGGAGAGGGAAAGCTGATCCTGTCCTCTTGGTCTCTACTAGGATAAACTGTTTGTTTGTGTCAATCTGTGTCCCCACACATTTACATTTACATCCATAGACTATTACTTCACTCATTATCATAATTGTATTATGTAAACTCATGTATGGTGTCATGGCCTCAAGGATCAAGTCCTTTTAAGAGACAGACACAGTATGACCACACTGTTGATCTCTGATGAGCAACTAGTAAAAGCAGTCCTCCCTTTGTCCTGAAGAGAGGGCAGACTATAGACAGACTAGTATCTAGGGCTGCTGCTCGATGTTTTAAAGATTTATGACCCCTCAAATCGCTCAGCAAAATGACTTCCTGCTTCCTGTTTCCTCCCTATTGTTTACTAGATGTGCAGTCGGCACAGCGACCAGCCGGCAAGTCACCATCAGAAGGGATTTATTTTAATTTCCTTATCTGCTTAATTGATGTCCCCCAGGCCCCCCTGGCCCTGACAACGTTCGTTTCATTACACAAACAATTTAGAGAAGTTTTATTAACACAAATGTGAGTTCAAGGCTCCCCACTGCTTTCCCCATGTTGTTCCCACACATTAACGGCCTTCGTTGATCCTGACTGTTTCTCACGTCGACACATTCTTCACTGTTTCTTACATTATCTCTGTCTGAGCCAAGCAAGTCCTTGGCCTGGGGTCATTAATAGCCAACTCCCTATCACAGAGGGCAGAATGTAAAGAGGGAAGGAATGTCATTATTTGTCTGTCTATTTATCTCTTAGATAAATATTTGTCTCTGACAGTAAACATAACGTATCCCTTTCTGGGGGATTTCAATGAATGAGGGTGGAAAAGGTGAAAGAGTGCTACAAAATACTTCCGTGTGCCAAACAGCATAGCGTTACACTGTGTAAAAACACAATATGATGTTTCCTTCCAAATCTATGAATGTTTAATATGTTGGGAACTAAGTCAAATGAAAAGTGAATATCTGAATAAAAGCCAAGAAATCACTTGGTCGAGGTCAGATATATTTATCTCAATTTGGTAACTGAGGAAACATTTTCGTGCAGTGAAAAAAGTTTAGAAATCCAATTATTTAGCAATAACAAATGGAATCCATTTAATCAAATTGTTTTTTTCACATTATTATCTTAAGTCACGAAGCAGATTTTTTCATAGCTGGTTATTACATTTAGATTACAGTGTTTGGAGAGAGAGAACGATTATTTTTAATTGAATATCACCAGTGAGGGTCTTGGAAATGTAATTTTTTTTATATTTCTATATAAAAATGTGCTTTTAGTTGGACCTCCTTAAAGTTAAAATCCTTAGTTGCTACATACATTTCTGGACCTAAAAATGTATGTACGGACCTGGCGACCGTGTCAGCGTGCATGCGCCTTGCTCGTCACAGGAGTTGCTAGAGTACGATGGGTCAAGGACATACCTGTCCCCTAACTCGGACGATGCTGGGCCAATTGTGTGCCGCCCCGTTGGTCTCCCGGTTGTGGCAGGCTGCGACAGAGCCTGGACTCAAACCAGGGTCTAGTGACACAGCTAGCACTGTAATACAGTGCCTTAGACCCCTGCGCCACTCAGGAGGCCATGGGCTGGGCTGTTTCTGACATACCATTCATTACATCATATTATTTTCCACTTAGCCAGCACCAGTGAATCATTCCTTTTACTGCCCTGTTTATCTCTTATGTTTCTCCTCTCTTTCTCTTGCTGCTTTTCTCTTCTGTCCAACTGGCTTCTGCTCTGCCAAGGCTGAAACCCACCAGACTTTCCCACAAACCTTTTTGGATCTGCCATGAGGCAGTCCTGTTCATGTCTTAAGTCTCCTAGTGATCACCTCCATGCACATTACAGCAGGAAGTACCTTAAAACCATGCATTGAGTCACTTATGGAAATGTCCCTAATGGGAAAACAACCTGATTTCCACATGTATAGCCTCTGGCCCCAAGGTACTGTCCTGAAGCACAAATTCCTTCTTCCAATACTAAATGTTTAGTATTTACTATTTACATGTTGGAACACTAATGTAAATGCCAATGTGATTCATTTATCATGAATATTAACAGTACTATGCATTCTGTTCTTGTACTCATTTTGTTTTTGTACCATTGCCGATTATTATTTACTTTCCACACTACTTAAAACATTTTCTAATCACAGTTTTGATGGAGCATATTTATTAATGGGGGTATACTGTGTGGTATGGACGATGTCATTCAAGGCTGGCAGAGTATGACTCAAAAACACTTCACACATTATCCCTCTCCAGAATACTCCCTCAATGTTAATATGTTTTAGGACCATTACTTCATTGTGAAAAAATAAATAAATGACACCCTGATTGATAATATGAATCATCAAGACATCGTTTCGTTCTGGCAACATATAGGGAGCTGTGTGTGTGTGTGTGTGTGTGTGTGTGTGTACATTTGAGGGTGTGTGTGGGCTGGGTTAGTTAGAATTAGGACATTAGTTACTAGTCAGATAATACAGGCAGACAGTTACAAGGGACTGAATATTATAAGGCCATACATAAATACAGAGACCTGCTGGTAAATGAATGAAGGGAAACATCCCTCATGCAGATAACGGTTCATCTGTAGCCTAGTAGTTCATGTTAAAGGACCTTGTCATTTTTGCGTACTATTTGAGTTGTGATGGTTAACCCATTAGATGCTGGTGCAGAGCATGACAGCTGAAGATAATGTTTTTATTTGAGTTGTGATGGTTAACCCATTAGATGCTGGTGCAGAGCATGACAGCTGAAGATAATGTTTTTATTTGAGTTGTGATGGTTAACTCATTAGATGCTGGTGCAGAGCATGACAGCTAAAGATAATGTTTTTATTTGAGTTGTGATGGTTAACCCATTAGATGCTGGTGCAGAGCATGACAGCTAAAGATAATGTTATTATTTGAGTTTGAGCTTACCCTGCTTGCCTCCCCCACCAATGCCGACCCTCCACGCAGTGCTACATTTACATTTAAGAATAGATTAACTTAATTATTACTATTAACGCATCTCTTGATTTATTCCTCCCAATGTTTAACGGAAACAATATCAGATGTTAAAGCTGAACAGAATGTTTGTGACTGTCTGGATCCAGTAGAGAGTCTCTCTCTCTCTCTCTCTCTCTCTCGCGCTCTCTCGCTCTCTCTCTCTCTAGTAAAGAGCCTCTCTGTTCCTCTCCTTCCTTCCTTCCATCCCTATTTCTCTCTCTCTGTCTCTCCATCGCTCTCTGTCCACCTCTCCATACATCTGTCTCCATCCATTACTGTCTGTCGCTCTCTGTCCATCCCTTTCCGCCCATCTCTCTCTCTGTTCCTCTATCGCTCCGCTCTGCCTCAGCCACTCGCTCTCTCCTAGAGAGAGGATAAAAGCATGGCATGGGTGTAAGGAGAAGCCAGGCGTGGGTGTAATGAGAAGCCTGGCATGGGTGTAATGTCGAGAGAAGTGATAAGAAGCCGATTTTAGACATGCTAATCTGAACCCCTCTCCAGAGCTGCTTCCAGAGAGAATGATGCCAGGATTGTGGGGAAGGTGGGGGGATGTAGGATGAGGAGTGGGGATGGAGGGTGAGGAGTGGGGGGATGTAGGATGAGGGGTGGGGGATGTGGGATGAGAAGTGGGGGATGGAGGGTGGGGAGTTGGGGGATGGAGGGTAAGGAGTGGGGGAATGGAGGATGAAGAGTGGGGGAGGGAAGGAGGGTGAGGGATGGAGGGTGAGGAGTGGGGGATAGAGGTTGAGGGGAGAGGCTTTGTTCTGTGAGGTGTTGCTTTCTCTGTTGTTTTTAAACCAGGTTTGCTGTTAATTTGCGCAATATGAGATTGAACAGAGTTCCATGCAATAATTGTTCTGTATTTGGGGACTGTGAAAAGACACCTGTTGACATGTCTGGTGGGGTAAGTGTGTGTGTCAGAGCTGTGTGTAAGTTGACTATGCAAACAATTTGGGATTTTCAACACTTTAATGTTTCTTATAAAAAGAAGAAGTGATGCAGTCAGTTTCTCCTCAACTCTTAGTCAAGAGAGACTGGCAGCATAGTATTAATATCAGCCCTCTGATTACAATGAAGAGAAAGAAGTACCGCTCTGTTCTGGGCCAGCTGCAGCTTAAGTAGCTATATGCTTGCAGCACTCGACCTCACAACTGTACAATAGTCAAGATAAGACAAAACTAGAGCTGCAGGACTTGCTTTTTGAAGTGTTGTGTCAAAAAAGCAGAGCATCTCTTTTTTACGGACATACCTCTCCCCATCGTTACAACCATTGCATTTCTATATTTTGACCATGACAGTTTAAAATTTAAGGTAACACCAAGTAATTGTCTCCTCAACTTCTTCAACCGCCACATTACCAGATTCAGCTGAGGTCTAGAACTTAGGGAATGATTTGTACCAAATAAATGCTTTTAGTTTTAGAGATGTTCAGGACCAGTTTATTACTGGTCACCCATTCTAAAAGAGACAGCAACTCTTTGTTGAGGGTTTTAGTGACTTCATTAGCTCTGGTTGCTGATGCATATGTGACCGACCGGCTCAAAACTGTCTTATGTTGCAAGATTTGAAATAGTTTTTTTTTACATGGGATAAAAGGAGAGACTCAGAGATGCAAAATGGTATATCATATACTACAGGTGAGGAACAATGGGGATGTCATTTTGCTTTGAAAATTGATAAACTTGTAAACTCACTTTTGAGAAAATGGCCTTTGAATGTTCTGGTACTATTACTGGAGAGCCCTTCTTTGTCTACACCCATTCTGCATTGTTCACACCCTCACAAGCTTTGGCCCCACCCATTTCTTTAAAGGTTGATCTGAGCATTCTGTACTAACAACAGCAGTCAAGCACCCCTGTAAAGATCTTTATTATACACAGATTCAAAATAGTTATTGATAACAAACGTGTATATTGTGGGAGACACTTGAACATTTATTTTTTGGACTGTTCTTATGTCAGAAGATTTTGGAGTGAGTTTGAATATTTTATTTTAAAATAAACTATTATTAATGTTAATTTGAAACACTGATATTATGTTTTATTTTGATCCAAATGATATGGCCCTTGATTTAACTTTAATTGTTCATTTGTTTATTTCTCATGGCAGATTCTTTTTCCATAAAATTATGTGGGTGGATAACAAACCCCTCTTCAAATTGTTTAAGATAAAATATAAATATTATTTTGAAATTATCAGTAAGTGTACAAACAAAAAAGCAATACTTACCATAAAACTTTTTGACAAATTGAAAAATCATGTTGATATGTACTACTGTTTATAATACTATAACATGATATATAATACTGTTAATACTGTCTGTTTATGTACTCTTTATATATTTCTGTTTTTCTATTTGTTTTGTTCATAATAATAATCACAAAAATAAAATAAAAGCAGTCAGGCACCAAAGCTAACTTGCTACTTCCAGACACAAATGAGATCTTCATTGTAAAGGGTTTAAACACGGTTTCCCACGCTTGTTCAATGAACCATAAACAATTAATGAACATGCACCTGTGGAACGGTCGTTAAGACACTAACAGCTTACAGACGGTAGGCAATTAAGATCACAGTTATGAAAAAATAGGACATTAAAGAGGCCTTTCTACTGACTCTGAAAAACAAAAGAAAAAAGATGCCCAGGGTCCCTGCTCATCTGCGTGAACGTGCCTTAGGCATGCTGCTAGGAGGCATGAGGACTGCAGATGTGGCCAGGGCAATAAATTGCAATGTCCGTACTGTGAGATGCCTAAGACAGCGCTTCAGGGAGACAGGACAGACATCTGATTATCCTCGCAGTGGCAGACCACGTGTAACAACACCTGCACAGGATCGGTACATCTGAACATCATACCTGCGGGACAGGTACAGGATGGCAACAACAACTGCCTAAGTCACACCAGGAACGCACAATCCCTCCATCAGTGCTCACACTGTCTGCAATAGGCTGAGAGAGGCTGGACTGAGGTGCTTGTAGGCCTGTTGTAAGGCAGATCCTCAACAGAAATCACCAGCAACAACGTCGCCTATGGGCACAAACCCACTGTTGTTGGACCAGACAGGCCTGGCAAAAAGTGCTCTTCAGTGACGAGTTGCGGATTTGTCTCACCAGGGGTGATGGTCGGATTCAATTTAACTTTGAAGGAATGAGTGTTACACCTAGGCTTCTACTCTGGAGCAGGATTGATTTGGAGGTAGAGGGTCCGTCATGGTCTGGGGCAGTGTGACACAGCATCATCAGACTGAGCTTGTTGTCATTGCAGGCAATCTCAATGCTGTGCATTGCAGGGAAGACATCCTCCTCCCTCATGTGGTACCCTTCCTGTAGGCTCATCCTGACATGACCCTCCAGCATGACAATGCCTCCAGCCATACTGCTCATTCTGTGCATGATTTCCTGCAAGACAGGAATGTCAGTGTTCTGCCATAGCCAGCGAAGAGCCCGGATATCAATCCAATTGAGCACGTCTGGGACCTGTTGGATCAGAGGGTGAGGGCTAGGGCCATTCCCTCCAGGAATGTCTGAGAACTTGCAGGTGCCCTGCTGGAAGAGTGGAGAAACATCTCACAGCAAGAACTGGCAAATCTGGTGCAGTCCATGAGGAGGAGATGCACTGTGGTACTTGTGGCCACACCATATACTGACAGTTACTTTTGATTTTGACCCCCCCCCTCCCCTTTGTTCAATTTCTGTTAGTCACATGTCTGTGGAACTTGTTCAGTTTATGTCTCAGATGTTGAATCTTATGTTCATACAAATATTTACTCATGTTAAGTTTGCTGAAAATAAACACAGTTACAGTGAGAGGACTTTTCTTTTTTTGCTGAGTTGATTTGGTTGAATCATCGGCATACATGGACACACAGGCCAGAAAAAATCCAATGTTTAAAGAAAATAATAAGCAAACACTTTTGGTGTTCACAAAACGCATGTGGGAGACTCCTCAAACATTTGGAAGAATGTACTCTGTTCAGATGAGACTAAAATTGAGCCTTTTGGCCATCAAGGAAAACGTTATGTCTGGCTCAAACCCAACACCTTCCATCACCTCAAGGTAACCATCCCCACAGTGAAGCATGTTGGTGGATGCAACATCACCTGTAGGATGTTTTTCATCGGCAGGGACTGGGAAACTGGTCAGAATGATGGATGGCACTAAATACAGGGAAATTCTTGAGGGAAACCTTTTTCAGTCTTCCAGAGATTTGAGACTGGGACGGAAGTTCATATTCGGCCCCTTGAACTTTGCGACCTTTTACCACATTTCAGGCTTCAAACATAAAGATATAAAACTGTATTTTTTTTGTGAAGAATCAACAACAAGTGGGACACAATCATGAAGTGGAACGACATTTATTGGTTATTTCAAACTTTTTTAACAAACAAAAACTGAAAAATTGGGCGTGCAGAATTATTCAGCCCCTTTACTTTCAGTGCAGCAAACTCTCTCCAGAAGTTCAGTGAGGATCTCTGAATGATCCAATGTTGACCTAAATAACTAATGATGATAAATACAATCCACCTGTGTGTAATCAAGTCTCTGTATAAATGCACCTGCACTGTGATAGTCTCAGAGGTCTGTTAAAAGCGCAGAGAGCATCATGAAGAACAAGGAACACACCAGGCAGGTCCGAGATACTGTTGTGAAGAAGTTTAAAGCCGGATTTGGATACAAAAAGATTTCCCAAGCTTTAAACATCCCAGGGAGCACTGTGCAAGCGATAATATTGAAATGGAAGGAGTATCAGACCACTGCAAATCTACCAAGACCTGGCCGTCACTCTAAACTTTCAGCTCATGCAAGGAGAAGACTGATCAGAGATGCAGCCAAGAGGCCCATGATCACTCTGGATGAACTGCAGAGATCTACAGCTGAGGTGGGAGACTCTGTCCATAGGACAACAATCAGTCGTATATTGCACAAATCTGGCCTTTATGGAAGAGTGGCAAGAAGAAAGCCATTTCTTAAAGATATCCATAAAAAGTGTTGTTTAAAGTTTGCCATACGCCACCTGGGAGATACACCAAACATGTGGAAGAAGGTGCTCTGGTCAGATGAAACCAAAATTAAACTTTTTGGCAACAATGCAAAACGTTATGTTTGGCGTAAAAGCAACACAGCTCATCACCCTGAACACACCATCCCCACTGTCAAACATGGTGGTGGCAGCATCATGGTTTGGGCCTGCTTTTCTTCAGCAGGGACAGGGAAGATGGTTAAAATTGATGGGAAGATTGATGGAGCCAAATACAGGACCATTCTGGAAGAAAACCTGATGGAGTCTGCAAAAGACCTGAGACTGGGACGGAGATTTGTCTTCCAACAAGACAATGATCCAAAACATAAAGCAAAATCTACAATAGAATGGTTCAAAAATAAACATATCCAGGTGGTAGAATGGCCAAGTCAAAGTCCAGACCTGAATCCAATCGAGAATCTGTGGAAAGAACTGAAAACTGCTGTTCACAAATGCTCTCCATCCAACCTCACTGGGCTCGAGCTGTTTTGCAAGGAGGAATGGGAAAAAAGTTCAGTCTCTCGATGTGCAAAACTGATAGAGACATACCCCAAGCGACTTACAGCTGTAATCGCAGCAAAAGGTGGCACTACAAAGTATTGACTTAAGGGGGCTGAATAATTTTGCACGCCCAATTTTTCAGTTTTTGATTTGTTAAAAAAGTTTGAAATATCCAATAAATGTCGTTCCACTTCATGATTGTGTCCCACTTGTTGTTGATTCTTCAAAAAAAAAATACAGTTTTATATCTTTATGTTTGAAGCCTGAAATGTGGCAAAAGGTCGCAAAGTTCAAGGGGGCCGAATACTTTTGCAAGGCACTGTAAGTGTCAGGTCCTGAAGCTTTCTGTAACTGACAGATAAGTGTCAGGTCCTGAAGCTTTCTGTAACTAACAGATAAGTGTCGGGTCCTGAAACTTTCTGTAATGTAACTAACAGATAAGTGTCAGGTCCTAAAAACTTTCTGGAACTAACAGGTAATTGTCAGGTCCTAAAGCTTTCTGTAATGTAACTAACAGATAAATGTCAGGTCCTAAAAACTTTCTGTAACTAACAGATAATTGTCAGGTCCTAAAGCTTTCTGTAATGTAACTAACAGATAAGTGTCAGGTCCTGAAACTTTCTGTATTGTAACTAACAGATAAGAGTCAGGTCCTAAAACTTTCTGTAACTAACAGATAATTGTCAGGTCCTCAAGCTTTCGGTAACGAACAGATAAGAGTCAGATCCTAAAGCTTTCTGTAATGTATCTAACAGATATGTGTCAGGTCTTCAAGCTTTCTGTAACTAACAGATAAGAGTCAGGTCCTAACGCTTTCTGTAATGTAACTAACAGATAAAATTGAAGTCCTAAAGCTTTCTATATAAGAGTCAGTTTTCTGTAATGTATCTTTTAAATTTTTTTATTTCACCTTTATTTAACCAGTTAGGGTAGTTGAGAACAAGTTCTCATTTACAACTGTGACCTGGCCAAGATAAAGCATAGCAGTGTGAACAGACAACAACACAGAGTTACACATGGAGTAAACAATAAACAAGTCAATAACATAGTTGTAATCGAGTTGAAGGAGAGGCAGACCAAAATGCAGCGTGGTTTCTATTCATGGTTCTTTAATAAAGACTCTACACATGAACAAACTAATAAAACAAGAAACGCCCTATCTGGTGCAAACACAGAGACAGGAACAATCAACCACAAACACACAGTGAAACCCAGGCTACCTAAGTATGATTCTCAATCAGAGACAACTAATGACACCTGCCTCTGATTGAGAACCATACTAGGCCGAAACATAGAAATACCCAAATCATAGAAAAAGAAACATAGACTGCCCACCCCAACTCACGCCCTGACCATACTAAATAATGACAAAACAAAGGAAATAAAGGTCACAACGTGACAGTACCCCCCCCAAAGGTGCGGACTCCGGCCGCAAAACCTTAACCTATAGGGGAGGGTCTGGGTGGGCGTCTGTCCGCGGTGGCGGCTCTGGCGCGGGACGCGGACCCCACTTCACCATCGTCTTCATCATCCTTATTGTCCGCCTCCATGGCTTTCTAACCATGGCAACCCTTCTCAATGACCCCACTGGACAGGGGGGCAGCTCGGGACAGAGGGGCGGAAGCTCTGGACAGAGGGGCGGAAGCTCTGGACAGAGGGGCGGAAGCTCTGGGCAGAGGGTCAGGGGCTCTGGGCTGAGGGGCAGGGGCTCTGGGCTGAGGGGCAGGGACTCTGGGCTGAGGGGCTCTGGCGCCTCTGGGCTGAGGGGCTCTGGCGGCCCCTGGCTGACTGGCGGCACTGGCGGCCCCTGGCTGACTGGTGGCACTGGCAGCCCCCGGTTGACTGGCGGCACTGGCGGCCCCTGGCTGACTGGCGGCACTTGCGGCCACAGGCTGACTGGCGGCACTGGCGGCTCCTTGCAGACTGGCGGCACTGGCGGCGCTGGGCAGACTGGCAGCACTGGCGGCGCTGGGCAGACTGGCAGCACTGGCAGCGCTGGGCAGACAGGTGGCTCAGGCGGCGCTGGGCATACTGGCGACTCTGATGGCGCTGGGCAGACGAGTAGCTCAGATGGCGCTGGGCAGACTGGCGACTCTGGTGGCACTGGGCAGACGGGAAGCTCCGACAACGCTGGAGAGGAAAGCTCTGGCAGCGCTGGACTGAGTAGCTCTGGCGACTCTGGAATGAGGGGCTCTAGCGCCTCTGGACTGAGGGGCGGGAGCTCTGGCAGCGCCGAACAGGCGGGAGACTCCGGCAGCACTGGAGAGGAGGAAGGCTCCGGCAGTGCTGGACGGGCGGGAGACTCCGGCAGCGCTGGAGAGGAGGAAGGCTCTGGCAGTGCTGGACAGGCGGGAGACTCCGGCAGCACTGTAGAGGACGAAGGTTCTGGCAGCGCTGGACTGGCGGGAGACTCCGGCAGCGCTGGAGAGGAGGAAGGCTCCGGCAGCGCTGGACAGGTGAGGAGCACTGTAGGCCTGATGCGTGGTGCTGGCACTGGTGGTACTGGGCCGAGGACACGCACAGGAAGCCTGGTGCTGGGGGCTGCCACCGGAGGGCTGGTGTGTGGAGGTGGTAATGGATAGACCGGACCGTGCAGGCGCACTGACGCTCTTGAGCACCGAACCTGCCAAACCTTACCCGGTTGAATGCTCCCGGTCGCCCTGCCAGTGCGGCGAGGTGGAATAGCCCGCACTGGTCTATGCAGGCGAACCGGGGACACCGTGCGCAAGGCTGTTGTCATGTAAGCCCACCGAGACACACTGGGGACCAGATGCGTAGAGCCGGCTTCATGGCACTTGGCTCGATGCTCACTCTAGCCCGGCCCATACGCGGAGCTGGTATGTACAGCACCGGGCTATGCACCCGCACTGGGGACACCTTTCGCTCCACCGCATAACACGGTGCCTGCCCGGTCTCTCTCGCCCCCGGTAAGCACAGGAAGTTGGCGCAGGTCTCCTACCTGGTTTCGCCACACTTCCTGTGTGCCTCTCCCCAATACATTTTTGGGGCTGACTCTCGGGCTTCCATCCACGCCGCCGTGCTGCCTCCTCATACCAGCGCCTCTCCGCCTTCTACGCCTCCAGCTCTTCTTTGGGGCGGCAATATTCTCCTGGCTGTGCCCAGGGTCCTTTTCCGTCCAATTCGTCCTCCCATGTCCTTTTCTCCTCGCGCTGCTCCTGCTGCCGCTTCTCCTGCTGCACCTTGGGGCGGCGACACTCCCCTGGTTTAGCCCAGGGTCCTCTCCAGAAATCTTTATTTCGTTGCTCCTGCTGCTGCCCGTTACTACGCCGTTTGGTCCTGTTGTGGTGGGTGATTCTGTAACGGTGTTCTTGAATTGAAGGAGAGGCGGACCAAAATGCAGCGTGGTTTCTATTCATGGTTCTTTAATAAAGACTCTACACAAGAACAAACTAATAAAACAAGAAACTTGAAAACCCAAAACAGCCCTATATGGTGCAAACACAGAGACAGGAACAATCACCCACAAACACACAGTGAAACCCAGGCTACTTAGGTATGATTCTCAATCAGAGACAACTAATGACACCAGCCTCTGATTGAGAACCATACTAGGCCGAAACATAGAAATACCCAAATCATAGAAAAACAAACATAGACTGCCCACCCCAACTCACGCCCTGACCATACTAAATAATGACAAAACAAAGGAAATAAAGGTCAGAACGTGACAATAGTAGAAAAAAAGAGAATCTGTATACATTGTGTGCAAAAGGCATGAGGAGGTAGGCAATAAATAGGCCATAGGAGTGAATAATTACAATTTAGCAGATTTACACTGGAGTGATAAATGATCAGATTAACATGTGCAGGTATAGATACTGGTGTGCAAAAAAGCAGAAAAGTAAATAAAATAAAAACAGTATGGGGATGAGGTAGGTAAAAAGGGTGGGCTATATACCGATGGACTATGTACAGCTGCAACGATCAGTTAGCTGCTCAGATAGCAGATGTTTCAAGTTGGTGAGGGAGATAAAAGTCTCCAACTTCAGAGATTTTTGCAATTCATTCCAGTCGCAGGCAGTAGAGAACTGGAAGGAAAGGCGGCCAAATGAGGTTTTGGCTTTAGGGATGATCAGTGAGATACACCTGCTGGAGCGCGTGCGAAGGGTGGGTGTTGCCATCGTGACCAGTGAACTGAGATAAGGCGGAACTTTAGCTAGCATAGACTTGTAGATGACCTGGAGACAGTGGGTCTGGCAACGAGCATGTAGTGAGGGCCAGTCGACTAGAGCATACAGGTTGCAGTGGTGGGTGGAATAAGCTGTTTTAGTAACAAATCGGATGGCACTGTGATAAACTGCATCCAGTTTGCTAAGTAGAGTATTGGAAGCTATTTTGTAGATGACATCGCCGAAGTCGAGGATCGGTAGCATAGACAGTTTTACTAGGGTAAGTTTTGCGGCGTGCGTGGAGGAGGCTTTGTTGCGAAATTAGAAAGCCGACTCTAGATTTGATTTTGCATTGGAGATGTTTGATATGAGTCTGGAAGGAGAGTTTGCAGTCTAGCCAGACACCTAGCTACTTATAGATGTCCACATATTCTAGGTCGGAACCATCCAGGGTGGTGATACTAGTCAGGCTTGCGGGTGCAGGCAGCGAACTGTTGAAAAGCATGCATTTGCTTTTACTGCCGTTTAAGAGCAGTTGGAGGCCACGGAAGGAGTGTTGTATGGTATTGAAGATCGTTTGGAGGTTAGATAGCACAGTGTCCATGGAAGGGCCAAAAGTTTACAGAATGCTGTGGTCTGCGTAGAGGTGGATCATGGAATCGCCCGCAGCAAGAGCAACATCATTGATATATACAGAGAAAATAGTCGGCCCGAGAATTTAACCCTGTGGTACCCCCATAGAGACTGCCAGAGGACCAAACAATATGCCCTCCGATTTGACACACTGAACTCTATCTGCAAAGTAATTGGTGAATCAGGCAAGGCCGTCATTAGAAAAACCGAGGCTACTGAGTCTGCCGATAAGAATATGGTGATTTACAGAGTCGAAAGCCTTGGCCAGGTCGATGAAGACGGCTGCACAGTACTGTCTTTTCTCGATGGCGGTTATGATATCGTTTAGTACCTTGAGCATGGCTGAGGTGCACCCGTGACCGGCTCGGAAACCAGATTGCACAGCGGAGAAGGTACAGTGGGATTCGAGATTTTCAGTAATCTGTTTGTTGACTTGGCTTTCGAAGACCTTAGATAGGCAGGGCAGGATGGATATAGGTCTGTAACAGTTTGGATCCAGGGTGTCTCCCCCTTTGAAGAGGGGGATGACCGCAGCAGCTTTCCAATCCTTGGGGATCTCAGATGATACGAAGGAGAGGTTGAACAGGCTGGTAATAGGGGTTGCGACAATGGCGGCGGACAGTTTCAGAAATAGAGGGTCCAGATTGTCAAGCCCAGCTGAATTGTATGGGTCCAGGTTTTGCAGTTCTTTTAGAACATCTGATATCTGGATTGGGTAAAGGAGAAGCTGGGGAGGCTTGGGCAAGTAGCTGCGGGGGGGAGGGGGGGTGGAGCGGTTGGCCGAGGTTGGATTAGCCAGGAGGAAGGCATGGCCAGCCGTTGAGAAATGCTTGTTGAAGTTTTCGATTATCACAGATTTATCGGTGGTGACCGTGTTACCAAGCCTCAGTGCAGTGGGCAGCTGGGAGGAGGTGCTCTTGTTCTCCATGGACTTTACAGTGTCCCAAAACGTTTTTGAGTTAGAGCTACAGAATGCAAATTTATGCTTGAAAAAGCTAGCCTTTGCTTTTCTGAGTGACTGCGTGTATTGGTTCCTGACTTCACTGAAAAGTTGCATATCGCGGGGACTATTCGATGCTATTGCAGTCCACCACAGGATGTTTTTGTGCTGGTCAAGGGCAGTCAGGTCTGGAGTGAACCAAGGGCTATATCTGTTCTTAGTTCTGCATTTTTTGAACGGGGCATGCTTATCTAAGATGGTGAGGAAATTACTCTTAAAGAATGACCAGGCATCCTCGACTGTGGGGATGAGGTCAATATCCTTCTAGGATACCCGTTACAGGTCGATTAGAAAGGCCTGCTCGCAGAAGTGTTTTAGGGAGCGTTTGACAGTGATGAGAGGTGGTCGTTTGACTGCGGACCCATAGTGGATACAGGCAATGAGGCAGTGATTGCTGAGATCCTGATTGAAAACAGCGGAGGTGTATTTGGAAGGCAAGTTGGTCAGGATAATGTCTATGAGGGCGCCCATGTTTACGGATCTAGGGTTGTACCTGGTGGGTTCCTTGATGATTTGTGTGAGATTGAGGGCACCTAGCTTAGATTGTAGTACTGCCGGGGTGTTAAGCATATCCCAGTTTAGGTCACCTAACAGAATGAACTCTGAAGCTAGATGGGGGGGGGGGGGGGGGGTGGAATTCACAAATGGTGTCCAGGGCACAGCTGGGAGCGGAGGGGGGTCGATAGCTGGCGGCAACAGCGAGAGACTTATTTTTGGAGAGGTTAATTTTTTAAATTAGAAGTTTCTAGTTTCTTTATTTCTATGTTTTCTATTTCTTTGTGTTTGGCCGGGTGTGGTTCTCAGTCAGAGGCAGCTGTCTATCGTTGTCTCTGATTGAGAATCATACTTAGGTAGCCTTTTTCCCACCTCCGTTTGTGGGTAGTTGTTTTCTGTTTCGTGTCTGCACCAGACAGAACTGTTTCATTTTGTTCCACTCTGTTATTTTGTGTCAGTGTTCAGTTTGAATAAATTATCATGAACACATAGCACGCTGCGCTTTGGTCCTCTTCTTCAGACGAGCATTACATACACACAAAGACATGATGGGGAACAGAGGATTAGGTACATGTAGATTGATTTAGGATTGAAAAGCAGGTGTGATTGGAACAAGACAAAACAAATGGACATATGAAAAATGGAGTGGCGATGGCTAGAAAGCCGGTGACGTCAACCGCCGAACGCCACCCGAACACGGAGAGAAGCCGACTTCGGCGGAAGTCGTGACACGGCTATATGGTCACACCAATATTGATTAGATGTTGTATTACTTGTGAGGCACAGCTGAATGAGCATACATTTAAATAATTTTATTTTTATTTTACTGGGCTGATTGTGCCTGCCTCTGATGGACAGTCTCAGCGGAGGGAGAGAGCAGCAGACTGAGGGTCCGCCTCTCAACATCCCTCAGCCCTCCCTTTCCTCCACTGACACTGGTCAAAAATGGACACCACGTTCCAGCTGATAGTGAAACTTGAGTCGTACCGCATTATTTCAGCTTCATGCAGAAATTCATGTTGAGAAAGTGACATTTTCCTTGATAATAAAATAGACCCAAGACACTAATAATAATAACAGAAGCCTATACAATAGATACACTTTCCTACTCATTCATTACAGCTGCAGTGCTGGCTGTAGCGTGAGTGGAAGTAGAATATGCGTTTTATGGTTCGTAAAAGTGTGGACAGTGCTGAGAAAAACTTTAACGCTCATAAAAACAGCAGCTCTTTGTTGTATTTCTTGACAATAAAACATATACGCTGAGAGTCAGGAAGGAGGTGCAGAAGGAGCGTTTAATGAATAAGGCAGATTAACAAAACAGGAGAAGCGTACTGAACGTGACCAAAACCAAGACTGCCTGATCACTGAGGTTACTGAGGGCTAAATAAATGGAGAGTAATTCAGGTAATAATGAAGTCCAGGTGTGTGTAACGATGGGGAGCAGGTGGGGGTAATTATTGTTGCCAGGACCAGTGGTAAGTAGACTGGCGACGTCGAGCGCTGGAGCGGGAGTAGGCATGACAGACAGTCTCTCTAGTCATGGTTTTAAAAGTTTTGAAAACTCACAGTATCAACTTTGCTTTAGCTTTTTGTTATGACATTGTTATGCCATCCAATGGGAACACTTCGCCTACCCAGCGAGCAGGGCAGCTGAATCAAGTGCACCTACAGCCAATAGCGCAAAATTAATAAAAAAAATAGGAACGCAAGGCATTATCTTTGGGTTTTTTCTGAAATGTTTTGTGATTGACTACGAATGCCTTGGAGATCGATTAGTCGATCGTAATCAATCGGTTGATGACCACTGGTTTAGTCCATAATGTTGCTTGATCGGTGGTTAGGCTATTGGACTGGACACAAGTAGGCTACATGGACAAAAGTAGGCTACATGAAAAGTGCAACACTGTTAATATAACTGGGTGTTCATGTGGGTTTCCTGTGAATTTATATCAATCATGAATCTGCATTTCCTGGAAAATTCTCATCAACAAAAGAGTAATCAAATTAAGATCTGTATCAATCTGTTTCCCTTCACCAGTTATCTCAGCAGTTATTGCTGTCCAATATGGTGATATTTTATCTACATCCCATGAGTCTTTCTTGTATCTCTTCATGGCCCCACTTTATCAAAACCATGATGTTGTTGTTTTCCCAGAGGAATGACTAACAGAGGTCCTGTCCTTTTCCAGGAAGAGATGAGCCTCTTATCTAGTAATTGTGCCGCTCTCTAAAATTACTTCCTACACCTTACAATTCCCATGCATCACTCCAATCCCCCCACAGGGGAGTGAGTGATTCTATACAAAACCCTTGGAGTGTGGGGTCACATCACAGCCAGGGTCAGCCATTATCAATGGCGACCCTGGAGCAATTGTTGTTTCTCAAGGGCACATTGACAGATCTGTCACCTTCTCAGCCCTGGGATTCAAATTAGCTACCTTTCAGTTACTGGTCCAATGCTCTAACCACTGTACTATGATTTCCCATTGTAGCCAATTCTGTTACCGATTCTTAGGAAATTCTCTTACTGATTTGGTTACAGATTTTCGAGTTTTACCCACTTAATAATTCATAAACAAAATGTATGTCAGTAAAATCACTACAGCTAATCGATCTAACGGTCTAACTTCACTCGTTACTCTGTGAACTGTCAGTATCCTGTCAGGATACTAACGGAATTCCAAAGCACAAGGTAATGTTTCTTAAACTTACAGAAGGCAGAGAAAATTATTATACCAAATAAGTGTCGATATTAGTTGGCAAGGGTCTTTATTTCAACAGTGTGTTTTGATGTATTACTAATTCCTTTTAAGACTTTTTCTGGTGGAAGACCCCTTTTCCATCTGTTTGACCATAAATGAAAGCCTTTGCTTTTTCCTAATGTTTAAGATGGACAATGTGACCCACCACGTCGATTCGGTCTTATGTAGCAACATTTTAATTTTTTTTTTTTTTACATTGGATAAAATTAGAGAATCCGAGCAATTTGTTTTTATATCTTACACCGCAGTTGAGGAACAATGGCAAAGTAAGTATGCTTTGAAGGTGTATACTGTACAGTGAAATGGTTACTTGCATAGTAGAGTATTTTGTTTAGACATGTAGCAAGCTAGCTACCTAAACTATTAACCATGGTTGAAAATCTATATATGCATTCATTTCTCAAAAATATACACTCTTAGCTTTCATTTGACACCAAATGTGACTTTTTTTCACCTTTATTTAACCAGGTAGGCAAGTTGAGAACAAGTTCTCATTTACAACTGCGACCTGGCCAAGATAAAGCAAAGCAGTTCAACACATACAACAACACAGAGTTACACATGGAGCAAAACAAACATACAGTCAATAATACAGTATAAACAAGTCTATATACGATGTGAGCAAATGAGGTGAGATAAGGGAGGTAAAGGCAAAACAAAGTAAGTAAGTAAGTAAGTAAATACACTATAGCAAGTAAAACACTGGTGACCAGCGAGCTGAGATAAGGGGGGACTTTACCTAGCAGGGTCTTGTAGATGACATGGAGCCAGTGGGTTTGGCGACGAGTGTGAAGCGATGGCCAACCAACGAGAGCGTACAGGTCGCAACGGTGGGTAGTATATGGGGCTTTGGTGCCAAAAAGGATGGCACTGTGATAGACTGCATCCAATTTGTTGAGTAGGGTATTGGAGGCTATTTTTTAAATGACATTGCCGAAGTCAAGGATTGGTAGGATGCACAGTTTTACAAGGGTATGTTTGGCAGCATGAGTAGATGCTTTGTTGTGAAATAGGAAGCCAATTCTAGATTTAACTTTGGATTGTAGATGTTTGATGTGGGTCTGGAAGGAGAGTTTACAGTCTAACCAGACACCTAGGTATTTGTAGTTGTCCACGTATTCTAAGTCAGAGCCGTCCAGAGTAGTGATGTTAGACAGGCGGGCAGGTGCAGGCAGTGATTGGTTGAAGAGCATGCATTTAGTTTTTATTTTTATTTTTTTGCATTTAGGCTACGAAAGGAGTGTTATATGGCATTGAAGCTTGCCTGGAGGGTTGTTAACACAGTGTCCAAAGAAGGGCCAGAATTATACATAATGGTGTCGTCACCTGACTCACCAGCAGCAAGAGCGACATCATTGATGTATACAGAGAAGAGAGTCGGTCCAAGAATTGAGCCCTGCGGCACCCCCATAGAGACTGCCAGAGGTCCGGACAACAGACCCTCCGATTTGACACTGAACTTTATCAGAGAAGTAGTTGGTGAACCAGGCGAGGCAATCATTTGAGAAACCAAGGCTGTCGAGTCTGCCGATGAGGGTGTGGTGATTGACAGAGTCGAAAGCCTTGGCCAGATCAATGAATACGGCTGCACGGTATTGTTTCTTATCAATGGAAGTTAAGATATTGTTTAGGACCTTGATATGCACCCATGACCAGCTCTGAAACCAGATTGCATAGCAGAGAGGGTATGGTGAGATTTGAAATGGTCGGTAATCTGTTTGTTGACTTAGCTTTCGAAGACCTTAGAAAGGCAGGGTAGGATAGATACAGGTCTGTAGCAGTTTGGGTCAATGGTGTCCCCCCCTTTGAAGAGGGGGATGACCACAGCTGCTTTCCAATCTTTGGGAATCTCAGACGACACAAAAGAGAGGTTGAACAGGTTAGTAATAGGGGTGGCAACAATTTTGGTAGATCATTTCAGAAAGAAAGGGTCCAGATTGTGTAGCCCGGGTGATTTGTAGGAGTCCAGATTTTGCAGCACTTTCAGAACATCAGCTGACTGGATTTGGGAGAAGGAGAAATGGGGAAGGCTTGGGCGAGTTGCTGTGGGGGGTGCAGTGCTGTTGACTTGGGTAGGGGTAGCCAGGTGGAAAGCATGGCCAGCCTTAGAAAAATGCTTTTTGAACTTCTCAATTATAGTGGATTTATCAGTGGTGACAGTGTTTCCTGTCTTCAGTGCAGTGGGCAGCTGGGAGGAGGTGTTCTTATTCTCCATGGACTTTACAGTGTCCCAGAACATTTTTGAGTTAGTGTTGCAGGAAGCAAATTTCTGCTTGAAAAAGCTAGCCTTGGCTGTGTATATTGGTTTCTAGCTTCCCTGAAAAGTTGCATATCACGGGGGCTGTTCGATGCTAATGCAGAACGCCATAGGATGTTTTTGTGTTGGATAAGGGCAGTCAGGTCGGGGGAGAACCAAGGGCTATATCTGTTCCTGGTTCTAAATTTCTTGAATGGGGCATGCTTATTTAAGATGGTTAGGAATGCATTTTAAAAAAACAGGCATCCTCTACTGAGAGGATGAGATCAATATCCCTCAGGATACCCCGGCCAGGTCGATTAGAAATACCCCGGCCAGGTCGATTAGAAAGGCCTGCTCGCTGAAGTGTTTCAGGGAGCGTTTGACAGTGATGAGTGGAGGTCGTTTGACCGCTGACCCGTTACGGATGCAGGCAATGAGTGAGCGATCACTGCAGGCAGCAGTGATCGCTGAGATCTTGGTTGAAGACAGCAGAGGTATATTTAGAGGGCAAGTTGGTAAGGATGATATCTATGAGGGTACCCGTGTTTACGGCTTTGGGGAGGTGCCTGGTAGGCTCATTGATAATTTGTGTGAGATTGAGGGCATCAAGCTTAGATTGTAGGATGGCTGGGGTGTTAAGCATGTTCCAGTTTAGGTCGCCTAGCAGGACGAGCTCTGAAGATAGATGGTGGGCAATCAGTTAACATATGGTGTGCAGAGCACAGCTGGGGGCAGAGGGTGGTCAATAGCATGCGTCAGCAGTGAGAGACATGTTTTTAGAGAAGTGGATTTTTAAAAGTAGAAGTTCAAATTGTTTGGGTACAGACCTGGATAGTAGGACAGAACTCTGCAGGCTATCTTTGCAGTAGATTGCAACACCGCCCCCTTTGGCATTTCTATCTTGTCGGAAAATGTTGTAGTTAGGGATGAACATTTCAGAATTTTTTAAGCCAGGATTCAGACACAGCTAGAACATCCGTGTTGCCAGAGTGTGCTAAAGCAGTGAATGAAACAAATTTATGGAGGAGGCTTCTAATGTTAACATGCATGAAACCAAGGCTATTACAGTTACAGAAGTCATCAAAAGAGAGCGCTGGGGAATAGGAGTGGAGCTAGGCACTGCAGGGCCTGGATTCACCTCTACATAGCTTCAAGTTATAACGTACAGACAAAGGTATGGTAGGATGTGAATACAGTGGGGGTAAACCTAGGTATTGAGTGATGATGAGAGAGATATTGTCTCTAGAAACATCATTGAAACCAGGAGATGTCATCGCATGTGTGGGTGGTGGAACTAATAGGTTGGATAAGGTATAGTGAGCAGGACTAGAGGCTCTACAGTGAAATAAGGAGAATGGAGATCGGAGAGAGATGTTGGTGAGGTGTATTCTGCAGGGCACTTGCCCTGAAGAGCGTGTCATCAGTCCGGTGCCACCTGTGCCGGCTCCACGCATCAGGCCTCCAGAGTGCCTCCCGAGCCCGGTACGTCCTGTGCCGGCTCCCTGCACTCGTCCACCAGTGTGTGTCCAGCGACGGTCAACGGCCCAGAGCTTCCAGCGACGGTCCACAGCCCGGAGCTTCCTGCGCCAGTGCCCAGTCCAGGCACGGTGTCCAGTCCCGTTCCATGGCCGGAGCCTTCCTCTGTGCCGGTGCCCAGTCCGGGCACGGCGTTCAGCTCGGCTCCATGGCCGGATCCGTGGTCTGGGCGGGTGCTAAGACACGCACCGGAGCCACCACCAACACTAGTCACCCCCCTTAACCCTCCCCATCTGGTTTCAGGATTTGCGTCCGGAGTTTGCACCTTTGCGGAGGGGGGGGGATACTGTTACGCCCTGACCATAGAGAGGCCTTGGGGGTCTCTATGGTGCTTTAGGTCAGGCGTGACTCGGGTGTTGTAGTCGTTATATTTCTATGTTGGTGTTTTAGTATGGTTCTCAATTAGAGGCAGCTGATTATCGTTGTCTCTAATTGGGGATCATACTTAAGATGTCCTTTGTTCCCACCTCTTTTGTGGGATATAGTTTGTGTTCGTGTTTTGTGCACTACGGCTTTCAAGTTCGTGTTATGTTTAGTGTTTTTGTAGTTTCACGGTGTAATAAAGTATGTGGAACTCAACTCACGCTGCGCCTTGGTCTGTTCCTATCGTCGAACGTGACAAATACGTTGTTAAACATAATATAGACTGTGTATATCAAAGATCCAGAGTGGGATCGCTGCTACTTTTAGAGTTATGATCCAATGTATATGCATTACTAACAGAGTGAATGTGAAAATGGATTCAAAATGGTCACCCTGGTGATTTGCAAGATGTGCAATGCTAGAACTAAAAGGAGGGCTGTGATCGGTTACATTGCCTACTGTGCCAATTTCTATGTATAGATTTTACAACTGGTGGAGCGTTGATATTCCTGAGAATAATATTACAGTTTATATGTTTCAATATTCATCCATCAAAGAAAATAGTTTTATTGAACTCTCAATAGTACTCAAATTATAGAGCCACGCTTCATATGACACCACCAACAGGTGAAACACTATGGAGTATTAAAGTAGCTTCAGATGAAACACTATGGTGTATTAAAGTAACTACAGATGAAACACTATGGAGTATTAAACATCACATTATTTCTCAATTATGCTTTAAGATATACAGTATGCCGGGGTGACGGGGTAGCCTAGTGGTTAGAGCATTGGACTAGAAACTGGAAGTTTGCAAGTTCAAACCCCCAAGCTGAAAAGGTACAATTATGTAGTTCAGCCCCTGAACAGGCAGTTAACCCACTGTTCCTCAGCCGTCATGTTCTTAACTGACTTGCCTAGAGGTAAAATAAAAAATAATTTAAATTAGTATGTCAGTCTAAAGGATTATTTATGGATTTTTTTTTCATACTAGTTAGAAATGGAATCACTCATGTGTTTGTAGGTCATTTTTTTGTACAATGTTTTCTTCCAAGTGCCAGTCAATTAGACTGGTAGCCTAGCGGTTAGTGTTGGGCCAGTAACTGAAAGGTTGCGAGATTGAATCCCCAAGCTAACAAGATAAAACATATGTCGTTCTGCCCCTGAATAAGGCAGTTAACCCACTGTTCCTAGGCCTTCATTGTAAATAACAATGTGTTCTTAACTGACTTGCAGAGTTAAATAATAGTTCAATAAATTAAAAAATAAAATTAAAAATTGCATGAGAAAGACATTTCAAATTGGCAATATAAGGATCGTATCTGGTATAGCTGAGCAAACCATAATCCTTAAACTTTGGATCATAACTCTAAAAGTAGCAGAGATCCAACTCTGGATCTTTGATACACCCGTAGAGTATATTATGTTCAACAATATATTAAAGGGATACCTTGGGATTTTGGCAATGAAGCCCATTCACGGTGTGTCACAGCTGACAGGGGCACAAGGAGTGACACTAAATCCAAATGAAGAGCAGGATTTGGGGTTATGCTCACACCTGTAATCCCCTGACCCATACCACCATGATAAACGGATGGATCTCTCACCATCGGAGCTCTTGGACTACCATTGCCCAGTACCATAGCTTATCCACCAACTATGAGCGCAGCTATATCTAAATAACCGTGACCTGGAATGAAAAGAAGATGCATTTAGTTTCATAGCTAGCTCACTTGTCCTTTTATTATGTCACTCATTGGATTTCACAGTTGGAATCCCTGATGTTTAGCTGAAATCATAAGAGGTTGTAGAAAACAGTTGTTTCTCCCACCATAGCATACTACTGTACTCCCCTCTCAAATTACACTTCCTATGCCAGCCCGGCCCACTTCCAGTGCCTGGGGCATTTGCTGCCCCCAGGGTCAGTTGAGGTGCTACACTGTTACCAGAGAGGTTGACAGAGCTGTAAAGCAGTAGGTCCAGCAGAACAGGCGCAGGCGGACATACCACCACACACAGCAGTCATTACTCTAAATCACTGACCCACCTTCCTCTCCCCAGCTCCATCCTCCTCATGACTTCAGCTAGAAAGTAGTGACCTGGAAAATGTCTGCTGAGCAGAGCTATTCTCTCCCTTTCCTTCCCTCCCTTGCAAACAGCAGAAATATTGAGACACTTACCAGATGATTATCTGGTCACAACACCGGCCATGGCGGCCTTGTGGAAAACACTCTGGGAGTGGATGAGTGGATGTACAGTATGCTTCACACTGGAATAGAAGAAGGAATCAAAGGCTTCTACATGGGGACAATTGGACCGGGATGGCTCTTAGTGCCTGTTCCACGAGCCTTTTGGCCTCTATAGCTCAATTGAGAGACATGTACAGATGTAGGATCTTAATATGACCTGTATTGTTACAGCAAAAATAATCCTACAAGATTTGAACATTTATTCCATAATGTTGCTGGATTAGTGGTTAGGCTATTAGCTGGTCAAAATGAGGCTAAATGAAAAGTGGAGTACAGTTAATTTAACTGTGTATTAGTGCAGTTTTTCATTTAATGATCAAATTAAGATCCTGCATTGGTAGACGTAAATGAGGGATCCCCTTCTTTGCAGGTCATCAGACACTCATTAATTGGTCCAGACATTAGACCCAGTCCAACCCCACACCCAGCCCAAGACTCAGACCTAGACTCAGCCACCATCCAAACCCAGCCCCAGTCCAACCCAAAACCCAGTCCAACCCCAGACCCAATCCAACCCCAGTCCAACTCCAGACCCAGTCCAACTCCAGACCCAGTCCAACCCCAGACCCAGTCCAACTCCAGACCCAGTCCAACCCCAGACCCAGTCCAACCTCAGACCCAGTCCAACCCCAGACCCAGTCCAACCCCAGTCCAACTCCAGACCCAGTCCAACTCCAGACCCAGTCCAACCTCAGACCCAGTCCAACCCCAGAACCAGTCAAACCCCAGCCCCAGTCCAACCCCAGACCCAATCCAGACCCAGTCCAACTCCAGACCCAGTCTAACCCTAGACCCAGTCCAACTCCAGCCCTAGTCTAACACCAGACCCAGTCCAACCTCAGACCCAGTCCAACCCCAGACCCAGTCCAACCACAGAACCAGCCCCCGTCCAACCCCAGCCCCAGTCCAACCCCATCCCCAGTCCAACCGCAGACCCAGCCCCAGTCCAACCCCATCCCCAGTCCAACCGCAGACCCAGTCCAATCCCAGACCCAGTCTAACCAGAGACCCAGTCCAACCCCAGCCCCAGTCAAACCCCAGACCCTTTCTGATTGATCTGTGAGTAAAGCAGGAGGGATTTGTTTACTTGCTAGTTTTGTTTTGTTTGATATATATTTGTTTCCGATCATAATCTGTGCTATACCTCAATATGTACTCTATGTAGCCTGAAAAATGGTATGTAGTGGGAGGGAGGGAATGAGAATGAAGAGGAAGATGAGGAGTAGGATGAGGGGGAATGAGTATTGGTACTGTATATATTTGTATTTATTGGGGATCCCCCATCATACAGTACCACTACCCACTCTTCCTCCTCCTCCTCCTTTTTACCACTACACATATATAGGCTGCATGGGTTTTGTAAGCGAAGTAACATGGGATGGAGGGAGGGAGGCGGAAACTAAAGCCGTGATGCATCAGACCATTTGTGCCAAAGTACTCCTTTTATAGACAACCTTACAAAGGACTCATTGACTGATCTCCTCTAGCATTACCTTGTCCTTCAGAATGTGTTCAAACAGGGAAAAGAGTAACCTCCAATGAGTTTTGACAGTTAACATTGCCGAGTTAGTAGAACCATATGAGCGTATTCTCTCAGAGTACAATTTAGGCCGTGTTCTGTCTCACATACTTTCTCCCTAAAAATTACATTGTTTATTTGTTTGTGCTCTCAAAAGTTTCCCACTCAACCTGTCATTTTCATTTTCTAATGAAAATGTGACACCATAAATCGTCCATTCACTTTCCACTTTCCGCCATTTCTTTAAGTTAGTTCCAGAATCAAAATGTTAATATAAACCATGCTTACACTTACATACTGTATATCCTTACTCCATTCTGCTCCGTTGTTTTATGAGTTGACGCCTGCTGTCTGTGTTCCATGCATTAGTGTGTATGGGGAGTCATATTTTAGCAGTGCACAGAAGACATCAAAGCAGGTCTGTGGAGATGCAGTAAATCTCAGGCACTTGGAAGGTACCTCGTTCATTACATCACCTACGCTGCCAATAAAGTTTAATTAGACTGCTTGTGGTTCCTGTTGGAATTGAAATAAATGCTCTTGTGTTGCCTGCATGAACAAAAGCCACTCTCTTTTCTCTTCCCTGTATAGTCATCCCAGACCTGTGAATGAATCTATCATGGATCAACTTCAAACTCTCTCCCCACTCAATCCCCAGTCTTTATTCCTTGGGAAGACAGTTAGAGATGATTTTCTTTCTTTAGCATTGCAGAGTTTATTCAAACTACAAATCCTCCATATGCTGAATTATGCATGGGAACCAAACATCTGGAAAGTTCTGCTTTGTAGAAGAAGACCATGGTTATGGTTATTATTATATTACTATAATGGTTATGGTTATTATTGTGGTTATTATTATATTACTATAATGGTTATGGTTGTTATTATTATGGTTATTGTTATATTACTATAATGGTTATGGTTATTAATATATTACCATAAAGGTGATGGTTATTATTGTGTTTATTATGGCATTACTGTAATGGTTATGGTTAATATTATGGTTAATATTATATTACTATAATTGTTATGGTTATTAATATATTACTATATTGGTTATGGTTATAAGTAGCCTAGGTGGCAGGGTAGCCTAGTGGTTAGAGCGTTAGACTAGTAACCAAAAGGTTGCAAGTTCAAATCCCCAAGATGACAAGGTACAAATCTGTTGTTCTGCCCCTGAACAGGCAGTTAACCCACTTTTCCAAAGCCTTCATTGAAAATAAGAATTTGTTCTTAACTGACTTGCCTAGTAAAATAATAAAAATGTGTATTACTATAATGGTTACAGTTATACTTATGTGTATTACTATAATGGTTACAGTTATACTTATGTGTATTATTATATTACTATAATGGTTACAGTTATACTTATGTGTATTATTATATTACTATAATGGTTACAGTTATACTTATGTGTATTATTATATTACTATAATGGTTACAGTTATACTTATGTGTATTATTATATTACTATAATGGGTATGGTTATAATTATGTGTATTATTATATTACTATAATGGTTATGGTTATTATTATTATGTGTATTATTATATTGCAATTATGGTAATTGTGATGTTTGTTATTATATTACTATAATGGCTATTGTTATTATATTACTGTAATGTTACGGTTATTATTATGTTCTTAATTGTATTATACTTTAATGGTTATGAATATTATTATGTTTATTAATACATTACTATTATGGTTATGGCTACCAGGTGGCCTGCTCACATTCCTGATACTATTCTGATACTATCCTTATACTTCCTAACACTATTCTGATTATTTTCTGATACGGTCTGGATAATATCCTAATACTACAGTGATACTATCCTCATACTATTCTGATACTAACCCGATACTATCTGTTAAGGCGTTCTTCGTTTGTCGAAAGAGAGTCGGACCGAAATGCAGCGTGTTGGTTACTCATGTTTTTAATAGACAAATGACGATACATGAAATAACAAAAACAACAAACGGAACGTGAAAAACCTATACAGCCTGTCTGGTGAACACTAACACAGAGACAGGAACAATCACCCACGAAATACAAAGTGAAACCCAGGCTACCTAAATACGGTTCCCAATCAGAGACAACGAGAATCACCTGACTCTGATTGAGAACCGCCTCAGGCAGCCAAACCTATGCAACACACACCCCTAATCAGCCACAATCCCAATAACTAAAAATCCCACTAAGAATTACAACAAACAATAAACCCATGTCACACCCTGGCCTGACCAACTAATTAACTAAAACACAAAATACTAAGACCAAGGCGTGACAGAACCCCCCCCCCCCTAAGGTGCGGACTCCCGAACGCACCTCAAAACCATAGGGAGGGTCCGGGTGGGCGTCTGTCCATGGTGGCGGTTCCGGTTCGGGACGTGGACCCCACTCCATAAATGTCATAGTTCCTCCCCTTCGCGTCCTGGGATGATCCACCCTCGCCGCCGACCATGGCCGAATAGTCCTCACCCAGAACCCCACTGAACTGAGGAGCAGCTCGTGACTGAGGGGCAGCTCGGGACTGAGGCAGCTCGGGACTGAGGGGCAGCTCGGGACTGAGGGGCAGCTCGGGACTGAGGGGCAGCTCGGGACTGAGGGGCAGCCCGGGACTGAGGGGCAGCTCGGGACTGAGGGGCAGCTCGGGACTGAGGGGCAGCTCGGGACTGAGGGGCAGCCCGGGACTGAGGGGCAGCTCGGGACTGAGGGGCAGCACGGGACTGAGGGGCAGCCCAGTACTGAGAGGAAGCCCAGTACTGAGAGGAAGCCCAGTACTGAGAAGAAGCCCAGTACTGAGATGAAGCCCAGCCAGGCAGTTGAATCCGGCAGATCCTGGTTGACTGGCGGATCCTGGATGACTATCAGATCTGGCAGATCCTGGCTGACTGGCGGATCCTGGCTGACTGGCGGATCCTGGCGTACTGGCGGATCCTGGCTGACTGCCGGATCCTGGATGACTGGCAGATCCTGGCCGACTGGTGGATCCTGGCTGACTAGCAGATCTGGCAGATCCTGGCTGACTGGCGGATCCTGGCTGACTGGCGGATACTGGCTGACTGGCGGATCCTGGCTGACTGGCAGATCCTGGCCGACTGGCGGATCCTGGCTGACTAGCAGATCTGGCAGATCCTGGCTGACTGGCGGATCCTGGCTGACTGGCGGATCTAGAAGAGTCTGGTTGACTGGCAGATCTGGAAGAGTCTGGTTGACTGGCAGATCTGGAAGAGTCTGCCTGAATAGCAGATCTGGAAGAGTCTGGCTGACTGGCAGATCTGGAAGAGTCTGGCTGACTGGCAGATCTGGAAGAGTCTAGCTGACTGGCAGATCTGGAAGAGTCTGGCTGACTGGCAGATCTGGAAGAGTCTGGCTGACTGGCAGATCTGGAAGAGTCTGGCTGACTGGCAGATCTGGCAGCTTCATGCTGACTGACGACTCTGGCTGCTCCATGCTGACTGGTGGCTCTGGCTGCTCCATGCTGACTGGCGGCTCTGGCTGCTCCATGCAGATTGACAGCTCTGGCGGCTTCTTGCAGACTGACAGCTCTGACTGTTCCATGCAGACTAACAGCTTTGGCAGCTCCTTGCCGACTGGCAGCTTCTTGCAGACTGGCAGCTTCTTGCAGACTGGCAACTCCATGCAGACTGGCAACTCCATGCAGACTGGCAACTCTGTCTGCTCCAAGCAGACTGACATCTCTGGCTGCCCCATGCAGACTGGCAGCTCTAGCTGCTCCATGCAGACTGGCAACTCTGGCTGCTCCATGCAGACTGGCAGCTCTGGCTGCTCCATGCAGACTGGCAACTCTGGCTGCTCCATGCAGACTGGCAGCTCTGGCTGCTCCATGCAGACTGACAGCTCTGGCTGCTCCATGCAGACTGGCATCTCTAGCTGCTCCATACAGACTGGCAGCTCTAGCTGCTCCAAGCAGACTGACAGCTCCGGCTGCCCCATGCAGACTGGCAGGTCTAGCTGCTCCATGCAGACTGGCAACTCTGGCTGCTCCATGCAGACTGGCAGCTCTGGCTGCTCCATACAGGCAGGAGGCTCTGGCAGCGCTGTAGAGGAGGAAGGCTCAAGAAACGCTGAACAGGCGGGAGGCTCCGACAGTGCAGGAGAGGGAGAAAGCGCTGGCTGCGCTGAACAGGCGAGGCGCACTGAAGGCCTGATGCGTGGTGCTGGCACTGGTGGTATTGGGCCGAGGACACGCACATGAAGCCTAGTGCGGGGAGCTGCTACCGGAGGGCTGGGGTGTGGAGGTGGTACTTGATAGAGGACACGCACAGGAAGCCTGGTGCGGGGAGCTACCATCGGAGGACTGGTGTGTGAAGGTGGCACAGGATGGACTGGACCGTGAAGGTGTACTGGAGAGCCTGAGAGCAGGACTGGCACAGGACGTGCAAGGCTAGGTAGGTACACAGGAGGCCTAGTGCGTGAGGCTGGCACATTTTTCACCAGCCGACTAACACGCACCTCAGGACTAGTATGGAGCGCTGACCCAGGTGCCATTAAATCCCCGACACGCTCCGTCGGACGAACATTGTACCTAAAGCAACAAACTAGCAACTCCCTCATTACTTTCTCCTCCAATTTCCCCATTAACTCCTTCACAGTCTCTGCTTCGCTCACCTCCAACACCGGTTCTGGTCTCCTCCTTGGCTCTTCACGATAAACAGGGAGAGTTGGCTCAGGTCTGTCTCCTGACTCAGCCACTCCCCCTCTGAGCCCCCCCCCAATACATTTTTGGGGCTTCGCTCTGCGCCGCCGTGTCTTTCTTTTCGACTCCATTCTCCTATAGCCCTCTTCGCACTGCTCCAGCGAATCCCAGGCGGGCTCCGGCACTCTCTCTGGGTCGGCCGCCCACCTGTCTATTTCTTCCCACGTCGTATAGTCCATACTGTACTCATCTTTGGGGTGCTCCTGTTTCCTCTTCTCCTGCTGCACCTTTGGGCGGCTACACTCCCCTGGTTTAGCCCAGGGTCCTCTCCCGTCAAGGATTTCCTCCCATGTCCAGAAATCCTTAATACCCAGCTCCACTTTGGGCTGCTCCTGCCTGTTGACACGCTGCTCGGTCCGTGTGTGGTGGGTGATTCTGTTAAGGCGTTCTTCGTTTGTCGAAAGAGAGTCGGACCGAAATGCAGCGTGTTGGTTACTCATGTTTTTAATAGACAAATGACGATACATGAAATAACAAAAACAACAAATGGAACGTGAAAAACCTATACAGCCTGTCTGGTGAACACTAACACAGAGACAGGAACAATCACCCACGAAATACAAAGTGAAACCCAGGCTACCTAAATACGGTTCCCAATCAGAGAAAACGAGAATCACCTGTCTCTGATTGAGAACCGCCTCAGGCAGCCAAACCTATGCAACACACACCCCTAATCAGCCACAATCCCAATAACTAAAAAACCCCACTAAGAATTACTACAAACAATAAACCCATGTCACACCCTGGCCTGACCAACTAATTAACGAAAACACAAAATACTAAGACCAAGGCGTGACACTATCCTGATACTCTTCTGATACTGTCCTGACACTGTCCTGACACTATCCTGATACTATCATGAGAGTACGCTGATACTATCATGATACTATCATGATACTATTCTGACACTATCCTGATACTATCCTAAAACAATTTTGATTGTATCCTGATACTATTCTGAAACTATCTTGATACTTTTCTGATAATATCCTTATACTATCCCAATACTATCATGTTTATATTCTGATACTATCCTGATACTATCTTGAAACTATCTTGATACTATTCTGATAGTATCACTTGGGAGGAAATACTGGCTGGAAGAGATCGCCTCCCATGGGAACAGGTGGAGGCACTTAGGAGGCAGCTGGAGAGAGGAGCCGGCGATACGAGGGAACACGGTTGGCAAGGAAGCCTGAGAGTCAGCCCCAAAAATGTATTGGGAGGAGGCACACAGGGAGTATGGCGACGCCAGGTGGGAGACCTGCGCCAACTTCCTGTGCTTACCGGGGGGCTAGAGAGACCGGGCAGGCGCCGTGTTATGCTGTGGAGCGCACGGTGTCTCCAGTGATGGGTGCATAGCCCGGTGCGGTACATACCAGCTCCTCGTATTGGCCGGGCTAGAGTAAGCATCGAGCCAAGTGTCATGAAGCCGGCTCTTCGCATCCGGTCTCCAGTGTGTCTCCTTGGGCCGGCTTACATGGCACCAGCCTTGCGCACGGTGTCCCCGGGTAGCCTGCATAGCCCAGTGCGGACTATTCCACCTCGCCGCACTGGCAGGGTGACCAGGAGCATTCAACCGGGTAAGGTTGGGCAGACTCGGTGCTCAAGAGCTCCAGTGCGCCTGCACGGTCCGGTCTATCCAGTACCACCTCCACGCACCAGCCCTCTGGTGGCAGCTCCCCGCACCAGGCTTCCTGTGCGTGTCCTCGGCCCAGTATCACCAGTGCCAGCACCACGCACCAGGCCTATAGTGCGCTTCGCCTGTCCGGCGCTGCCAGAGCTCCCGCCCCTCAGTCCAGAGGCGCCAGAGCCCCTCTTTCCAGAGGTGCCAGAGCCCCTCATTCCAGAGGCGCCAGAGCTTCTCAGTCCAGCGCTGCCAGAGCTTTCCTCTCCAGCGTTGCCGGAGCTTCCCGTCTGCACAGCGCCATCAGAGTCGCCAGTCTGCCCAGCGCCGCCTGAGCTACCCATCTGCCCAGCGCCATCAGAGTCGACAGTCTGCCCAGCGCCGCCTTAGCCACCCGTCTGCCCAGCGCCGCCAGTGCCGCCAGCCTGCCCAGAGCCGCCAGTGCTGCCAGTCAGCAAGGAGCCGCCAGTGCCGCCAGTCAGTCAGTAGCTGCCAGTGCCGCCAGTCAGCCAGGAGCCGCCAGTGCCGCCAGTCAGCCAGGAGCCGCCAGTGCCGTCAGTCAGCCAGGATCCGCCAGAGCCGCCAGTCAGCCAGGATCCGCCATTCAGCCAGGATCCACCAGAACTGCCAGTCAGCCAGGATCTGCCAGAACTGCCAGTCAGCCAGGATCTGCCAGAACTGCCAGTCGGCCAGGATCTGCCAGAACCACCAGCCAACCAGGATCTGCCAGATCCATCAACCTGCCTGAGCTTCCTCTCAGTCCTGAGCTCCACCTCAGTCCTGAGCTTCTCCTCAGTCCTGAGCTTCCTCTCAGTCCCGAGCTGCCCCTCATTCCAGTGGGGCCCATTGTTAGGGTTCCTAGGCCAAGGATAGCGGCGAGGGTCGCCAGGACGTGAGCTGGGTGGGCATTCTATGTTTGGCCTGATATGGTTCTCAATCAGAGGCAGGTGTTAGTCATTGTCTCTGATTGGGAACCATATTTAGGTAGCCTGTTTTGTGTTGGGTTTTGTGGGTGATTGTTCCTGTCTTTGTGTTTGTGGCACCAGATAGGACTGTTTGGGTTTTTTCACGTTTCTTGTTTTGTAAATTGTTGTATTTTCATCTTTATTAAAGATGTACAAAACTAACCATGCTGCATTTTGGTCCGCCTCTCTTTCACCAGAAGAAAACCGTTACAGATATTAACCCGAAACTATCCCGATACTCTTCTGATTTTATCCTGATACTATCCTGATACTATTATCATACTTTCCTGATACTATCATAATAGTATCACAATACTTTCCTGACACTGTTCTGATTCTGTCCTGATACTCTCCTGATAGTAGCATGATACTATCCTGATACTATCCTGATACTATCTTTATACTATCCTGATATTATTCTCATACTGTCCTTATGCTATCATGATGCTATCCTGATACTATCTTTATACTATTCTGATACTATCCTGATACTTTTCTAATACTTTCCTGATACTTTCATTAAACTATCCCAAATATGTCCTGATACTGATCTGATTTTGTCCTGATACTGTTCTGATACTCTCCTGATACTATCATGCTACTATACTCATACTATTCTGATACTAGCCCAATACTATCCTGATACTATCCTGATACTGTTCTGATACTCTCCTGATACTATTATGCTACTATACTCATACTATTCTGATACTAGCCCAATACTATCCTGATACTATCCTGATACTATCTTGATACTATCCTGATACTGTTCTGATACTATCCTGATAGTCTCCTGATACAATCCTGATACTGTCCTGATACTTTTCTGATTCTGTTCTTGCTGTAATCAGGTTGCATTAACCTCAGTGGATGGATTCCAAACTGCACCCTATTTCCTTTATTGTGCACTGTGCACTACTGTGCACTAGGGCCCATAGGGCTCAGTGTGCCATTTGCAACACAACTTCAAACCTCAAATAACCACAGTCCCATTCCTGTACTCTGCACTTCCTTCAGTACCCCACTTTCCCAAACCTAGTTTTCCAGAAATCCTGATTGGAATATTATTGGAATCAGTAGGGAATAAGCAGAAAATCTTAATTCATCCAAACAGGATATCTGGAAAACCCTGGAATTTTGAGAAAGTTACCAGAATGTTGTAACTCTGCACTGCACATAGGAGAGCAGACCACGGAGGTGATGGGGCAAATAAATTCAGGCGGAAACATAGATATTGAAACAAACTATTCCAAAAATTTGTCTGCAATGCAGCATGTAATAGAGCATGCTGGGAAAAATGATAATGATGGGTGTGATGATGGGTGTGGTTTTGATTCAAAGTGATGTGTATTTGTTTTAGGCCCCAGTATTAAGGTAAAACTAGGCCCTCAAAATAATATTCCTTGCGAAATATGTCCGGTATTATGTTAAATACTGTAAACATATTTTTTACAATAATATATTCGCTTAGGATCTCACTTGGTGAAGATCATAAGACCAAAAATGAGTGCAACAACCTTGTCTCTGTGTTCCTCTCCTTGTTCGGGCATTGTTCGGCGGTCGACGTCACCGGTCTTCTAGCCATCACCAATCCACCTTTAATTTTCCATTTGTTTTGTCTTGTCTTCCTGCACACCTGGTTTTCATCTCCTACTAATTAACGTGTATTTAGCCCTCTGTTCCCTCCATGTCTGTGTGGGGTATTGTTTATTGTCAGAGTTGGTACGCTTCTAGCTGGTTTGCGACAGGTTTTGTTTTATACCCGTGCTTTGTGGCAGCCAGTACTTTGTACTAATTGTTTTGTACTTTGGGCTGCCTTACTTGTTCTTTGGGAATTTATTTTGTCACGCGGTTGTGTTCTGTATGATGATTGCCTAAGTAAAGTGCTTTGTCCATTCATCTCTGCTCTCCCTGTCCCTGACTTCCATGCACCAGCTACACCCACCATTGACACTATGTCACTAACAAGTGCAGTCATGGGCAGTAACTGTTACAATAAACTTGAACGGCAAGACACTGTGAAATATTTTAATAAGGCTGTGGTTAATTTAACACTGTTCTGGTGTCTATATGGGTCCACAGACAACACTTTCAGTGTTGATTTAACACTCTCAGTGTATATATATATTTTTTTAAACTGGAGAACTAACTGTGTGTAGCTGTTCTGCCTCACCCTGTTCTTGTGACATGAGGTTGCCAGGTTAGAGTCACTCAGGAGGCTCAGGCTATTATACCTTGGAAGCATCTGCACCCTGAAGGGCAGGAGAGGCACATAAACCACGGAGGGACACTTCAAGGTGAAAGCTCTCTGTGTATCACACAGGTGGTTTGTGGCACCTTATTTGGGGAGGACGGGTCTGATATACTTCATGGTGTCCATGTGTTTGATACAGTTCCATTCACTCCATTCCAGACTTCCAGTCCTCCCCTCAATAGCCTCCTGTGGTGGATAAATCTTTGGCGAACATAAACTATTTTAAACACACTTAGGTGTCATATCGGAACCAAAAAAGTCACTGCCATAATTGAATGTGGTCATTTTTTGGGTGAAACCAAAACGTCTGTTTTCAGGCTGGATATGAACATTTATTCAAATATCTTGACTTTCCCAGCATCAATGCAAGAAGGAAATCTTGGAGAGAAGCATAAGGGCGGAGTGAAGTCATCCACTTCACAGTCTGACAGCTGGCATCTCTCAGATGCACTCTCACTCTGAGAAACACATCTCTCTAGTGGCATCTCAGATGCCTCATCTTCTTTAGCTGCATGGAGGTTAAACGGAGCATGATCTTTTACCTGCCTGTTTGTGAGACAGAAAAACGGTGCTTCCATCACAGTAACAAGTTTGGTGGCGGAGGATGGCTGTGTGGAGCCGAAAGCTATCTGCTGCTGTGTGTCGCTTTATAAAGGCCCTGAGATTCTAAAGATGAGTAGGCCTCACCCTCCTCCTCCCATCCTTTCTTCCTCCCCATTTTGACCAGCCAGGGGACCTGACAGAGGCTGAGCCCGCCTCCTTCCCCTAGCACAGCTCAGTAGTTCCGTCACGGACAGTAAAATGCATCTGCCATGGGAGCAGCGCAGGCAGGCCACTTTGTCAGCACACACACACACACATACATCCTGGTCTTTAAGCAGAGCCACACCAGCAGAGAGATAGAGAGAGCTAGGATGAATAATTGAAGTGTGCATTCTGCAGAGGCTCTAAATGGCTGGGAGAAGGAGACTTTAATGATTCATGGGCTGCTTTTATCTGCTTTGGTTCAGGTCACTGTCCTGAAGGCACTTGGGACAGCGGAGGAGAGGCGAGGGTGGAGGGGGAAGGGGAGACAGAGGAGAGAAGCTGGAAAGGTGGGGTGTCATGGCCAAATAGATTGTGTGAAAAATGGGCCCGCATAGATTAAGAATTATTGCCAAAGAAAACGTTAAAGCAAATATTAAGGCTGAGCGGCCTTCCCAGTTTAACTTTTTTGCTGTAAATATTTGAGGTGGGATTTATAGGTATTCTTTCATCACCAGGATTTATTTTCCCAGGCTTTGTCCCAAATGGCACCCTATTCCCTACACAGTACACTGGTTTTGACCAGAGGTCTAAAGTAGTGCACTATATAGAGAATAGGATGCCACTGTGGAAACAGCCCTTGAGTCCAACAGGACCACTGTTTCTGCAACTACTATGTCTCTGCTATGGTCTGTTCACTCATCTGCAGCTGTTTAGAAAGCGCTACGAGACATAGGGTTTCTCTTTTCCAAATCAAGTGTCCAATAAATGTGATATTAAAACTGATGAAAGAAAAACATCTCTAATCACAATATTATGCGGCCTGATACGAACACTTTTCATTTTTAATATCTACAGAATAACAAACAGAGAATATGTCCATGCAGCAATGAATCAAATTGTGGTTCTCAAATAGTCTATTTGATGACGTTCCAGATCCAGATTCAGATAAGCTTAGAAACATGTTGTTCCACTGCTGCGTGTCACGAACGAAGAATGAGTTTCTTTCTGCTGGGGAAAGGTTGTGAACGCTGTTGTTTTCTTCTAGTGGTACAGGGCATTCAGGGCCGGCTCCAAGCATAAGAGACAAAAGCTTTTTGGGGAACTCAGTTGGGGTCTCAACTTACTGTTGAGAGTAAGAATAGTAGAATACATCAGATGCAATTTAGAAATGTGGTTGGTTGTACATCATTCGGCAGGTTTTCCCTTGTTATGTCAGTCACACACAGTCACTCACTGACTAACAGACAAATTGTATTATTAAACATGTAAGGTAACAATGATAGTTAGTCTAGTCAGGTATCTAAACTTGTAGTAATCATGACCAAATATTGACCAGGCACCCACCTGCCCTGGGCCCTGACCTCCAGTGGGCCCCCATTGATGTTGTTAGTCATTCTCACTCAGATATCAGATTAACATGCCTAAATGTGTAGAACTGCAGGAAATTAGCTGAAAACTGCAATATATTACTTGTGATGCGCCCTGGTCAAAAGTAGTGAACTATATAATCAGGGAATAGGCTGCATAGGAAACACTACCGTAGAAAAGACATCGATCCCACGCACTACACAACTATCAATACGCTGATGCACTACACGCCTATCATTACTCTGATGCACTACACACCTATCAATACGCTGATGCACTACACAACTATCAATACTCTGATGCACTACACGCCTATCAATACTCTGATGCACTACACACCTATCAATACTCTGATGCACTACACGCCTATCAATACTCTGATGCACTACACGCCTATCAATACTCTGATGCACTACACGCCTATCAATACTCTGATGCACTACACGCCTATCAATACTCTGATGCACTACACACCTATCAATACGCTGATGCACTACACAACTATCAATACGCTGATGCACTACACGCCTATCAATACGCTGATGCACTACACGCCTATCAATACTCTGATGCACTACACGCCTATCAATACTCTGATGCACTACACACCTATCAATACTCTGATGCACTACACAACTATCAATATGCTGATGCACTACACGCCTATCAATACTCTGATGCACTACACCCCTATCAATACTCTGATGCACTACACACCTATCAATACGCTGATGCACTACACAACTATCAATACTCTGATGCACTACACGCCTATCAATACTCTGATGCACTACACACCTATCAATACTCCCACACACTACACAACTATCAATACTCTGATGCACTACACGCCTATCAATACTCTGATGCACTACACGCCTATCAATACTCTGATGCACTACACACCTATCAATACTCTGATGCACTACACGTCTATCAATACTCTGATGCACTACACACCTATCAATACTCTGATGCAATACACACCTATCAATACTCTGATGCACTACACACCTATCAATACTCTGATGCACTACACGCCTATCAATACTCTGATGCACTACACGCCTATCAATACTCTGATGCACTACACACCTATCAATACTCCCACACACTACACAACTATCAATACTCTGATGCACTACACGCATATCAATACTCTGATGCACTACACGCCTATCAATACTCTGATGCACTACACACCTATCAATACTCTGATGCACTACACGTCTATCAATACTCTGATGCACTACACACCTATCAATACTCTGATGCACTACACACCTATCAATACTCTGATGCACTACACACCTATCAATACTCTGATGCACTACACGCCTATCAATACTCTGATGCACTACACACCTATCAATACTCTGATGCACTACACACCTATCAATACTCCCACACACTACACAGCTATCAATACTCTGGGGCACTACACAACTATCAATACTCCCACACACTACACAGCTATCAATACTCTGGTGCACTACACAACTATCAATACTCTGGTGCACTACACAACTATCAATACTCCCACACACTACACAGCTATCAATACTCTGGTGCACTACACAACTATCAATACTCTGTTGCACTACACAACTATCAATATTCTCAGACGCACAATACAACTATCAACAAGTGTAGATGTGATACTGTACATTTGGCCCCGCTTTTCTGGCTGGTTTTAAAGCTTGCAGACTGTAGCTGCATGATAAAGAAAAGACAAATCCAATGAAAATAAAGTGTTAAATGTGTTTGTTTTGTGTTTTCTCAGTCTCACATGTTTGTTGTACATTGAGTTGTTCTTGTCAAAGTTTATACGTAGGTCTGACAGTCAGTCAATCATTGTCTTCTCAACGTATCCCTCTCCTCTCTTCAGAGAGCTTATGCCCAAGACCCTGGAGGGCCAGATCACCATGGAGAAGACCCCCAGCTACTTTGTGACCAGAGAGGCCCCGGCCCGGATCTCCGCCATGTCCCGGGACACCAAGCTGATCGTGGTGGTGAGGGACCCCATTACCAGGGCCATCTCTGACTACACACAGACACTGTCCAAGAACCCAAAAATTCCCACCTTCGAGAGCTTGACCTTCAAAAACAGGACTACGGGGCTCATCGACACGTCCTGGAGCGCCATCCAGATCGGCATCTATGCCAAGCACCTGGACAACTGGCTACAGTACTTCCCCATGGGCCAGATTCTGTTCGTGAGCGGGGAACGTCTGATCAGCGACCCGGCCGGAGAGCTGGGCAGGGTGCAGGACTTCCTGGGACTCAAGAGGATCATCACAGACAAACACTTCTACTTCAACCAGACCAAGGGCTTCTCCTGCCTCAAGAAGGCTGAGGGCAGCAGCAAGCCCCACTGCCTGGGCAAAACCAAAGGGCGGACCCACCCCAACATCCACCCAGAGGTGGTGCAGAGGCTACGGGACTTCTACAGGCCTTTCAACATGAAGTTCTACCAGATGACGGGACGCATGTTTGGTTGGGACGACTGATTTTGCCTTGGTGGATTTACATTTAGCAGATACTCATATTGAGTGACTTACAGGAGCAATTATAGTTAGGTGCCTTGCTCATCAGATTGTCCACCTAGTCGGCTCAGAGATTCGTACCAGTGATCTTTCAGTTACTGTCCCAACACTCTTAACCGCTAAGCTACCTGCCGCTCCAGAATACAGATGACCAGAGAACACAGATGACTGTTGACACTGCAGTATAACTGTGGGACAGCAACAACACTTAGCCGAGAGACAATATGTGTCTGTGATAGCGGGGAAAAGGTCTTATCTGCTCTTACTGGCAATTGAGATATTTAACGTGTTCACTGTGTTACTGTGTCTCAGAACCAATATCAGCTGAGGCTGGTAGAAGGAAATGGAGAGGGATTATCCCTTATAGAGCATGTTGTGGTTCTAATACGGAGATATACTGCATCTCTACCTCTCCCTGTAGTTCCTGTCAGAGGGATTTCTGTTTGGGAACCTTTCGGTGATGCAAAAGACAAATATTTTGTTACTGTATAGGAGGTTATATGAAATCAAAACATGTTGTTACTGTATAGGAGGTTATATGAAATCAAAACAGAGAGTCTTTGGATAAAATGCCTTGTCTGAGTGATTCTATACCATATTGTAAAGCAAACCCAGCTGCTTTTCAAAGAATTGTATTTTTCTAGAAACATTTTGAAAAGTTAAAACTACATTTAATTTAGTTAAGATGGTTTACACATGCGTAATATAATACACATGTTGATATGCTTTATGTTTTCTCTGCTTATAGAATGTTGTTTTATACTGTACACATTTTTTCTTGATCATGTTTATTAAGGTTATTCATTTGAATCTGTATATGCGATTCCCGGACTCTTTTCCTGCTGAGTTTGTAATTATAATCCTGCGAGGGTTTGTTATTCTGAGGGCAGTTTCCCCACGCTGAGTTAATGGAGTTGATTGAATTACAGTGTAGAGAGCGAGATAGCACTCAATGGAAGTGTCCAGTGGCACCCTATTCTCTATATAGTGCACTACTTTTTTACCAGGGCCCATAGGGAATAGGGTGCCATTTGACCAGCATCCATAGGGAATAGGGTGCCATTTGACCAGGGCCCATAGGGAATAGGGTACCATTTGACAAGGGCCCATAGGGAATAGGGTGCTATTTGGGATGCATAGTGAGTCAACTGTTGTATCAGTAACAGCAACTCATCAACTAATGTTATAATGAGACCTCTAGTGGGCCTAACCAAATGATTTCTCAGATTTCCTATTTAACATGCCTGTGAACTGAAAACAGTTGCTGTCATCCAGGCTTTCCTTGCATCGGAGGCAACCGTGGATGGAGGTGTCTCTCTGTGTCTTTTTAAAGGAGCCAGAGAACAATTTTGAAGTTGTGTTTTTGATTTATATCTGCCTGGTTGTAAGCTTCCAAAAAGCCTCTCGCCTTTCAAATGTTCCTCAAAGGGAAACTTCATCATGCTCAGTGTTTTCAATATGAGTTCAGGGAGAAACATATCATATTGCCATCACTATTTATCATACGTACGTTATAATTTTGTCTATTTCATTTGAAGTCATGTTGGATTTCTAAATCACACTTTATAAACAGTTCACATTTGTAAAGTCCTGATCCTGCCTTATCATCCTCACCAGTGGGCCTGTTGTTATGCTTCAGAACAGTCACTCAATGGACCACAGTGCAGCAGATGTATTCCTACGAGGTTAAGTACTGTTGTGTCAAAGTTATTTTGAGTAAAGGCTTATTTACACAACAAAGAACTACAACTAGCTACGCGAAATGGTGATCCTGTGTAGCAAAGATCTGTGTGCAGCCCCTGAATTATAAATCCTCTCCCATCTCCCCACAACTCCTTCTCTAGTTGTCTCTGCTCATCTCGACCAAGCTTACAGGATGTCAAAGGCGGCTCCAACCATGAAAAAATATGCTTTCTATCTAAAAGGCTTATTTTTGGACTGCTGGTTTCCCTTGCGGGGTGAGGTCCTAGTCCAGGAGGCTTGTAGAGCACAGCCTTAAGAAGTTGGTAACAGCACTCCTCATGTCTCCTGACTCTGAAACACTGTGTGGAACTGGTTGCTAATGTGTATGGTTAAGAGGTTGCACTGGCAACCACAGATGACACTCCAGGGGACGCTCAAGGGGAAGAAAGGTTTGTCTTCTCTCAAGAGAGACACCTCGCCACTCTATACCGCTTGGTACCCTTGCTGATTCCGCTAGTGTTTAGACCTTGGCTAGATTCAACGCTTATCGCAGAAGACCCTATTGAAATGTGAAGGGCATTTTTGATTAAGCTGACATCAAATCAAATCAAATTGTATTGTTCACATACACACAGTTAGCAGATGTTATTGTGTTTGTACCGAAATGCTTATGCTCCTGGATCCGACAGTACAGCAGTAACTAACAGGTAATATCTAATTCTTTGGTAATGGGCCGTGTCGGTGGCACTGTATTGTCCTCAAAGCGCGCAAAGAAGTTGTTTGTCTGGGAGCAAGACGTCGTTGTCCGCGACGGGGCTGGTTTTCTTTTTGTAATCCGTGATTGTCTGTAGACCCTGCTACATACGTCTCATATTTGAGCTGTGGAATCGTGAGTCCACTTTGTCTCTATACGGACGCTTTGCTTGTTTGATTGCATTACGAGGGAATAACTACACTGTTTGTATTCGGCCATGTTTCCAGTCACCTTGCATTGATTAAATACAGTGGTACATGCTTTCAGTTTTGCGTGAATGCTGCCATCAATCCACGATTTCTGGTTAGGGAAGGTTTTAATAGTCAAAGTGGGTACAACATCCCCTATACACTTCCTTGTAAACTTGCTCACCGAGTCAGCGTATAAATCAATGTTATTGTCTGAGGCTACCTGGAACATATCCCAGTCCACGTGATCGAAGCAATCTTTAAGCGTGGAATACGATTGGTCAGATAAATGTTGGATAGACCTAAGCACATGCTTCCTGTTTTATAGGAGTGGAGCAACAAAATGAATCATGAAACGTCATGAATCATGAATCATGAAACATACACCCCCACCCTTCTTTTTTAATTTAAAAAAGATATATATTTCATCTTTATTTAACCAGGTAGGCTAGTTGAGAACAAGTTCTCATTTGCAACTGCGACCTGGCCAGGTAAAGCATAGCAGTGTGAACATACAACACAGAGTTACACATGGAGTAAACAATTAACAAGTCAATAACACAGAATAAAATAGAGTCTATATACATTGTGTGCAAAAGGCATGAGGTAGGTGAATAATTACAATTTTGCAGATTAACACTGGAGTGATAAATTATCAGATGGTCATGTACAGGTAGAGATATTGGTGTGCAAAAGAGCAGAAAAGTAAATAAATATAAACAGTATGGGGATGAGGTAGGTAAAATTGGGTGGGCTATTTACCGATAGACTATGTACAGCTGCAGCGATCGGTTAGCTGCTCAGATAGCAGATGTTTGAAGTTGGTGAGGGAGATAAAAGTCTCCAACTTCAGCGATTTTTGCAATTCGTTCCAGTCACAGACAGCAGAGAACTGGAACGAAAGGCGGCCAAATGAGGTGTTGGCTTTGGGAATGGTCAGTGAGATAAACATGCTGGAGCACTTGCTACGGGTGGGTTTGCCATCGTGACCAGTGAACTGAGATAAGGCGGAGCTTTACCTAGCATGGACTTGTAGATGGCCTGGAGCCAGTGGGTCTGGCGACGAATATGTAGCGAGGGCCAGCCGACTAGAGCAAATAGGTCACAGTGGTGGGTGGTATAAGGTGTTTTAGTAACAAAACGGATGGCACTGTGATAAACTGCATCCAGTTTGCTGAGTAGAGTATTGGAAGCTATTTTTTAGATGACATCGCCGAAGTCGAGGATCGGTAGGATAGTCAGTTTTACTAGGGTAAGTTTGGCGGCGTGAGTGAAGGAGGCTTTGTTGTGGAATAGAAAGCCGACTCTAGATTTTATTTTAGATTGGAGATGTTTGATATGAGTCTGGAAGGAGAGTTTACAGTCTAGCCAGACACCTAGGAACTTATAGAAATCCACATATTCTAGGTCGGAACCATCCAGGGTGGTGATGCTAACGGTTGAAAAGCATGCATTTGGTTTTACTAGCATTTAAGAGCAGTTGGAGGCCAAGGAAGGAGTGTTGTATAGCATTGAAGCTCGTTTGGAGGTTAGATAGCACAGTGTCCAAGGACGTGCCAGAAGTATACAGAATGGTGTCGTCTGCGTAGAGGTGGATCAGGGTATCGCCCGCAGCAAGAGCAACATCATTGATATATACAGAGAAAAGAGTCGGCCCGAGAATTGAACCCTGTGGCACCCCCATAGAGACTGCCAGAGGACCGGAGAGCATGCCCTCCGATTTGACACACTGAACTCTGTCTGCAAAGCAGTTGGTGAACCAGGCAAGGCAGTCATCAGAAAAACCGAGGATACTGAGTCTGCCGATAAGAATATGGTGATTGACAGAGTTGAAAGCCTTGGCCAGGTCGATGAAGACGGCTGCACAGTACTGTCTTTTATCGATAGTGGTTATGATGTCGTTTAGTACCTTAAGCGTGACTGAGGTGCACCTGTGACCGGCTCGGAAACCAGATTGCACAGCGGAGAAGGTACGGTGGGATTCAAGATGGTCAGTGACCTGTTTGTTGACTTGGCTTTCGAAGACCTTAGATAGGCAGGGCAGGATGGATATAGGTCTGTAACAGTTTGGGTCCAGGGTGTCTCCCCCTTTGAAGAGGGGGATGACTGCGGCAGCTTTCCAATCCTTGGGGATCTCAGACAATTTGAAAGAGAGTTTGAACAGGCTGGTAATAGGGGTTGCGACAATGGCGGCGGATAGTTTCAGAAATAGAGGGTCCAGATTGTCAAGCCCAGCTGATTTGTACGGGTCCAGGTTTTGCAGCTCTTTCAGAACATCTGCTATCTGGATTTGGGTAAAGGAGAACCTGGAGAGGCTTGGGCGAGTAGCTGCGGGGGGGGCAGAGCTGTTGGTCGAGGTTGGAGTAGCCAGGCGGAAGGCATGGCCTGCCGTTGAGAAATGCTTGTTGAAGTTTTCGATAATCTTGGATTTATCGGTGGTGACCGTGTTACCTAGCCTCAGTGCAGTAGGCAGCTGGGAGGGGGTGCTCTTGTTCTCAGAACTTGTGTCCCAGAACTTTTTGGAGTTAGAGCTACAAGATGCAAATTTCTGCCTGAAGAAGCTGGCCTTTGCTTTCTTGACTGACTGCGTGTGTTGGTTCCTGACTTCCCTGAACAGTTGCATATCGCAGGGACTATTCGATGCTATTGCAGTCCGCCACAGGATGTTTTTGTGGCTAAACAAGCTAGCAGTTTGCAGACCGGGTCGAAACAAGCTAGCCGTTAGTAGACTGGGGCAGGCTAGCAGTTAGCAGGCCGAATTAGCAAGCAAGCAGATAGCAAGGGCTAGAAAGTTAGCCTTTGGGGGGCGTCGAGATGGGGTTAAGTCTGTTAATGCCTCTTCATGCGGTGACATCGATAGACCGGTCGTGGGTCCGGATATTGTAGCCCAGGAGTATGCTTCGGTGGTAGCACAGGAGCTCTGGCCGGGCTAGCTTCAAGCTAAGTGGATGGAGACGCTAGCCAGGAGTAGTCATCCGGGGTTGCGGTTAGCTAGTTAGCTAGTTGTGAAGATCCAGATTAAAATGTTCCGTTTGCGGTGGGAATCCGGGGGAAAAAATAATAGGTCCGTTATGCTCTGGTTAGAGTCGCGTTGTTCGAACTGGCTTTCCGAGCTAAAGGTTAGCTGATGACCGCTAGCAATGGTTTGCTGACTGATAGCTGGTATTTAGCTGGCTAGTTCAGTTGAGGGGTTCTGGATCCGAAGTAAATATAAATACTTTAGAAAAAAAAGCAGATCCATGCTACATTGGGTGAGGCAGGTTGCAGGAGAGTATTTAGATGTTGAGGTTTAGCAAAATGTTTTTAAAGATATGCGAAGAAAAATATGTTTTAAAAAACGATATATACAAGGGACACGACACGACGTTTGACTGCTACGCCATCTTGGATTGTACCAGAGAGATGAAGCACTGAAAATCCCATTGGCTGTACGGAATCTGACAGTATGTCCCTAGCTAGCCATGTCTCCGTGAAATAGAGTATGTTACAATCCCGGATATATCTTTGGAAAGCAACTCTGGCCCTAATTTCCTCGACTGTACATCGGCACCCTCTCCTCCGACGGTGTTGTTTTGGGTCGACCTCTGGAATCAGTTCAAATGCCCTGGGAGGTGCAGACAAAGGATCCGCTTTGGGAAAGTCGTACTCCTGATCGTAGTCCTGGTTGTGCTGTTAAGGTTACATCTCTCTGATTGTCATGCATAGATGTAATAGGTGGCAGGGAAGTCAGGCGCAGGAGAGTCAAATGGAGTTTAAAATAGAGTCTTTTAATAAAGTTCCAAGAGTATGCTCCATAACAATAAATGTACAAACAAACAAAACATGGGTAGGAGGACCCGACGCGCACCTATACAACATTCACACTACACTGACAATAAAACAATCTCTGACAAAGACATGAGGGGAAACAGAGGGTTGGCTGTGTGGCTCAGTCGGTAGAGCATGGCGCTTGCAACGCCAAGCGTCGTGGGTTCGATTCCCGCTGGGACCACCCATATGTAAAAGTAGTGGCCCCAGCCGACTTGTAAGTCGCTTTGGACAAAAGCGTCTGCTAAATGGGATATATTATTATTATTATTATTATTATTATTATATATTAAATACACAACAGGTAATGAATGGGATTGAAAACAGGTGTGTGGGAAGACAAGACAAAACCAATGGAAAATGAAAAAAGGATCAATGATGGCTAGAAGACCGGTGACGTCGAACGCCGAGCACCGCCCGAACAAGGAGAGGCAACGACTTCGGCAGAAGTCGTGACACTGATATCCAATTGTTCTTCCCGGCTATATGTAATAACACTTAAGGTTTTCTGGGTTAACAATGTAAGAAATAATAATACATCAAAAAGACAAAATACTGCTGTCAGGACTCCCACCGAAGGAGGCTCCCCTGCCTTTTCGGGCGGCGCTCGGCGGTCGTCGTCGCCGGTCTACTAGCTGCCACCGATCCCCTTTTCCTTTTCTGTTTGTTATGTCTTATTGTTTGCAACTGTCTCTTATTTTGTTTTGATTCAGGACTATTTAAGCCTGTTAGACCCGCCTGTTTTTGTGCGGGCTTGTTTTCTGTTAGTCGAGGTTGTGGCATGTTGTGTTCCTGTCTGTTTGTGCCCTATGTTGGGTTGGACATTTTTTGATTATTCGCCTGTTGTTTTGGGCGTTAATATTGGTGGCCGTAATAATGTCCGGTTTCTTCATTATCCTCTGCTCTTGGCTCCGCACCCACCACTTCAGGCTCTGTGACAACTGAGTTTCCTAAGGACTTTAAGCGAAGCTGCCATCTCTAATCGGCGCCATCTTGTAAAGGACATAGGACACAAAGGACACAGCTTTTAATGTGAATGCAGTCTCCGTGAACCCATGAATGTTGCCTTTAAATTTCAATTGCGTTATACAGTGTGGGGAATGAATCTCTCTCTCGCTCTCTCAATTTTGTTATCAAATGCACAAGGATTCTCAGCATCATATAATTTCTACCTCTTCTTCTGCCCTAAATTTAGAAGATGTTACATTAATTACATCCTTAACATCTGCACTTTCAAATCACTTATGGTTGAGTTGAATGCATAATGAAAGCCTGTCACTGTCTGACACTGTGGGATTCCCTTAGAAGACAGAAGGAAGTCTGATGAACTTCGAAGCGTATGAATACAGCTGTGAAGCTAAACCGTGTTGACCCCCTTGGGTTGTGCCATGGCGGAGATCTTTGTGGGCTATACTCAGCCTTGTCTCAGGATGGTAAGTTGCTGGTTGAAGATATCCCTCTAGTGGTGTGGGGGCTGTGCTTTGGCAAAGTGGGTGGCGTTATATCCTTCCTGTTTGGCCCTGTCCGGGGGTGTCCTCGGATGGGGCCACAGTGTCTCCTGACCCCTCCTGTCTCAGCCTCCAGTATTTATGCTGCAGTAGTTTATGTGTCGGGGGGCTGGGGTCAGTTTGTTATATCTGGAGTACTTCTCCTGTCCAATTCAGTGTCCTGTGTGAATCTAAGTGTGCGTTCTCTAATTATCTCCTTCTCTCTCTCTTTCTCTCTCTCGGAGGACCTGAGCCCTAGGATCATGCCCCAGGACTACCTGATATGATGGCTCCTTGCTGTCCCCAGTCCACCTGGCCGTGCTGCTGCTCCAGTTTCAACTGTTCTGCCTTATTAATATTCGACCATGCTGGTCATTTATGAACATTTGAACGTCTTGGCCATGTTCTGTTATAATCTCCACCCGGCACAGCCAGAAGAGGACTGGCCACCCCACATATGCTCTCTCTAAATTCTCTTTCTTTCTCTCTCTCGGAGGACCTGAGCCCTAGGACCATGCCCCAGGACTACCTGACATAATGGCTCCTTGCTGTCCCCAGTCCACCTGGCCGTGCTGCTGCTCCAGTTTCAACAATTCTGCCTTATTATTATTTGACCATGCTGGTCATTTATGAACATTTGAACGTCTTGGCCATGTTCTGTTATAATCTCCACCCGGCACAGCCAGAAGAGGACTGGCCACCCCACATAGCCTGGTTCCTCTCTAGGTTTCTTCCTAGGTTTTGGCCTTTCTAGGGAGTTTTTCCTAACCACCGTGCTTCTACACCTGCATTGCTTGCTGTTTGGGGTTTTAGGCTGGGTTTCTGTACAGCACTTTGAGATATCAGCTGATGTACGAAGGGCTATATAAATACATTTGATTGATTGATCGTCATGGAGATGGAGACTACACGAGCCAGACCTAAAGGCATATGTTCACTTGTTGAGTTAGATCATTAGCATTCTGGATGCTGTTTCTTATTCCTCTCTGACTGGGACAGCGAGCCTCTTCAGAGAAATCTGTTAGGGACATAAACAGAGACTGAATCCCAAATAGCACTTGATTCCCTACATAGGATGCCATTTGGAATGCATACTTCATGTTCTCGTCTAACTCTCTGAAGGAGAGAGAGGTTAACGAAGCAAGAATGAGGAAATTAAAGAGTAACATCTACTGTGTGTTAAGGGCTTGTGTCCTAAACCTTATTCCCTTCATAGTGCACTTATTTTGATCAAAGACCTATGGGCCCTGCTCTAAAGTTGTGCACTATGTAGGGAATAGGATGCTATTTGGGATGTAGCCATGTTCTGTACAGACAGACAGGGACAGACCACCACTGTCAGAGAACATTCAGCTCAATATCAATAGCAGCACAAACAGAGAGAAAACAAGATCACTGTTTTTTCAATGAGCTTGACTGCATGTGGTTGATTTTAAAACAGACAGAAAGAAAGGCATTTATGTTTTGCTATCATTCTCCCCTGCTGAAAAAAAACAGCACATACCAGCATAGGCTGGTGACCAGCCTTCTTTGTGCTTTCACTGGTGACCAGCCTACATAAACAGCCTTTGTTGTACTTTGGAAGGCTGGTCACTAGCACAATAAAGGCTGGTCTGCCAGCATAACCAGCTGGACAATTCATTTCACATGTTCCACCCTAAGCTGTCATAATCAAATCTCACAAGTATCAGACAAAGCAAGCTCCCAGCTACTATCTAATCAAGGTAACATTGTCCCACCCCTGGTTAGCCACCATTGGCTTAAAAAGCCAAACATAACTCAATATCTTCCAATTCATTTCCAGCAATATTGTCCCTGTATGTTGCTGTGGTGTTCACGTTTGTCCATCACTCCGTGTGTAGCCAGTTGATGTGGTAAGCTTCTTGTGAGCTGACAGAAATATTTTCCCCAAAACCTATTCAATTAAATGTTTCCTTTAAAGTAGGCTTACCTGGAAGAAGTATATTATTTGTGAGTATATCATGTGTATCTATTATTTGTTATTTGCAAACTTTAACTTGAAATGAGTAGCAGCAGTAGCAGCAGTACAGAACCATCACTAGACCGACACATTAGACAGTACATTAGATGGCACGTTCCTCACTCACTAGATGTGCAATTAAAGGGCCAGATGTGCAATTAAAGGGGAGTGACACCAAAAAAATGTACAATTGTTTTCTTCAAGGCTTTAAAAAAAAGTTATTCTAATGTGATGCTTTAACATGGACTCAGAATATCACATTTCTTTGTTTGTCTATGAACAATTGAGAGTGAAAAACAAAAGGGAATAGGGTGACATCTGACCAGCATCTGTCCAGCATCTGATCAGCATGGACTAGCTTGACCAGCATCCGACCAGCATCCGACCAGCATCTGATCAGCATGGACTAGCTTGACCAGCATCTGACCAGCATGGACTAGCTTGACCAGCATCTGATCAGCATGGACTAGCTTGACCAGCATCCGACCAGCATCCGACCAGCATGGACTAGCTTGACCAGCATCCGACCAGCATCTGATCAGCATGGACTAGCTTGACCAGCATCCGACCAGCATCCGACCAGCATGGACTAGCTTGACCAGCATCCGACCAGCATCTGATCAGCATGGACTAGCTTGACCAGCATCCGACCAGCAGCTGACCAGCATCTGACCAGCATGGACTAGCATCCAACCAGCATCTGACCAGCATGGACTAGCATCCGACCAGCATCTGACCAGCATGGACTAGCATCGGACAAGCATCCGACCAGCATCTGACCAGCATCCGACCAGCATGGACTAGCTTGACCAGCATCTGACCAGCATGGACTAGCATCCGACCAGCATCCTACTAGCATCCGACCAGCATCTGACCAGCATCCGACCAGCATCCGACCAGCATGGACTAGCTTGACCAGCATCTGACCAGCATGGACTAGCTTGACCAGCATCTGACCAGCATCTGACCATCATGGACTAGCTTGACCAGCATCCGACCAGCTTGACCAGCATGGACTAGCTTGACCAGCATCCGACCAGCATGGACTAGCTTGACCAGCATCTGACCAGCTTGACCAGCATCCGACCAGCATGGACTAGCTTGACCAGCATCTGACCATTATGGACTAGCTTGACCAGCATCTGACCAGCATGGACTAGCTTGACCAGCATCTGACCAGCATGTACTAGCTTGACTAGCATCTGACCAGCATGGACTAGCTCGACCAGCATCTGACCATTATGGACTAGCTTGACCAGCATCTGACCAGCATGGACTAGCTTGACCAGCATCCGACCAGCATGGACTAGCTTGACCAGCATCCGACCAGCATGGACCAGCATGGACTAGCTTGACTAGCATCCGACCAGCATGGACCAGCATGGACTTGCTTGACCAGCATCCGACCACCTTGACCAGCATAGACCAGCCTGAAATGTACATAATCTATGCTGTTTTTTCAGCTGGGTCTCTATCACTCTCTTATTTTCTCTCTCTCTCTCTCTCTCACACACACACACACACACACACACACACACACACAAATCGTCTCTCTTCTCCTCTCCATCTGTTTGAGTCTGTGCATGCCAGGGCAGCATCTGGTTTGCTGAAGCACCTGCACAGAGTCACCTGTGCACAATTAACCCTCCCTTCTTCCCCAGAGCCCCGAGTAAGCCACCAGCGCCGAGTAAGCCACCAGCCCCTCTTAGCCTCTCTGATCACCCAGACCCTCCACTTTCCACACGCACACTGCCTCTCGTTTTCCAAACAGCAGAGCGGAAACAGTCCAGGCGGCTCCCCAGAAAATTGGGTCCTGCGTGTGGCGCTCCATTGAAGTGCCTGCCGGGGGCTCCAGATATGTCACTCCGCCACCAGTAATCTGATGAGACAGGCAGATCAGAGAACAGCCCTTTGAAGAATGGAGGAGAGACTGTTGTGGTGTTCTGAATCGGAGAGGGACGCACACAGAGAAATGTACGCACACACACATAAACACATAGACGCACATACACACAGACACACATGCATTCACGCATGCACACACACACACAGGGGGCCAAACTCACCACCACACAGCTTGGTCCTGCCCCACAGAGGGACATGGAGGAGATCGGCCTTCTGTTTTCTCTGGGTGTCAGGAAAGAGACTTTAATTAAATACATTTAGAAAGAAATAACAAACGTTTCCTAATCTTGTATCTCTCAGATGTAGGATAGACACGTCAGAACAAACTTCCTTTAGATTCTTCTTGTTGGTCCATATAGTGAATCTGTTATTCAATGAATTTGTATGGGCTAATAGCAGTAAGCCCAAATAAAATGCTTAATTAAATGTATATAAACATTTTTTTTTACTTCAATTAGTCTTAAAATTATAAATCAAATTGAAGAATTATCTTTGGTATGACCTTAGACAGGGTTTAGCTTCTTAAGGATTAATCACTTTAATTGTCTGAGCAAATATCTGTGTGAGGCACGCTCCAGACCCTGCATGAATAAAACAACAGGAAGAGACTGAGTGCCCTACACTACCTACTGGGTTCTGATTTCTCTGTTCTTTGGTGTTTCTCCTGTCCCAAATAGCAGCATATGACCTATATAGAGCACTGCCCTGGTCAACAGTAGTTCACTATAAAGGGAACAGGCTGCCATTTGGAATGCAGTCCTCTATCTGAAGGACCCGAGCAGCAAACACCACCACATGCATATGTTCCCAATTGTGACAGAAGAGAAGAAGGACAGTGGCCTGCTGTGAAATACATTGGAAATATGTGTGCCTCTCTCCTTGTCAAAATAATTGTTGGTTTAGCATTTAAAGATGCGTTGGTGGTTCTTATGAAATGCCCAATTGTTTGTGTATGATCAAAATAATATTTAACTAATGGTTTGTCTGCTACTCGGGGAAAAAAATGTCTCTGGTCTCCTTTTCAACGGGCACTTCTCTGCCTACCTAGACAGCACACCAAAACATTGGGCAAGTAACTTAATCTGGAGAGCAGGACACTTTCCAAACATATGCGTTTCGAATTCTGCAGTAGTATTCACGCGTCCTTCCTAAGGAGAAGAAACAACTCCTCTTCAGAAGAGGCTAATTTGTCATGATACTTGATGAAAGCCGTATTCATGTTAAACTGACATGTTCCCTCCCTGGGATGAAAACCACAGGGACAGTAGTCTAAACAGGTAGGCTGGACGGGCCTGGGGTAGAGTGGAAGGCTCCCCAGAGGCAGAGGGGCCCTGCTCAGTCAGCTGAAGGTGCAGTCAGGCCTTGTGTAGCCCTGCATCTCTCTCCCTGAAGCCTCTGTGGCCCTGACAGACATGATATCCCACTGGCCCTGGTGACAGCACAGTAAGGGGCTGCTAATGTTATTCTTTCTCCTTTTCTCATGAGTTACCTTTGACGAGACAGATTTTTAAATTGTTGACTGTCATCTTAGTTGATTTCTTGTGTATTTCTATTAGAGTGAAAATACAATACCATAGCTCAAGGCTACCATAGACTGAAAATGTACGTTATTTGACTGTACACTAGTTATGTATGATATATTGAAAGTATGACAACAGAGAACGACAGGGTGATAGAGATCCACAGATGTATTATTTATAACTGTAATGTTTCTCCGGAAAAAGTCATCCTGGTGGTCTGAAACTAATAGCTGTGAGCAGTATATATTTGCCCATCCCCCTCATTGCAGACTATGTAATGAGGTACACACACACACACACACACACACACACACACACACACACACACACACACACACACACACACACACACACACACACACACACACACACACGAGTTCACCAACCACTGTGCCTTATATCCAGCCCTTCTCTTACCCACTCTCTCTATCTCAAACACTCAATCACAGCTGTCCTCACATGTAAATCTACACTCACAGCTGTACTCCCACTCTGTACACAGCTAGATTCCAAACAAACCCCAGACTCCCACTCTGTACACAGCTAGACTCCAAACAAACCCCTGACTACCACTCTGTACACAGCTAAACTCCAAACAAACCCAGACTACCACTCGGTACACAGCTAGACTCCAAACAAACCCCAGACTACCACTCGGTACACAGCTCGACTCCAAACAAACCCTAGACTACCACTCCGTACACAGCTAGACTCCAAACAAACCCCAGACTACCACTCCGTACACAGCTAGACTCCAAACAAACCCCAGACTACCACTCTGTACACAGCTAGACTCCAAACACACAGGAAGTTCCCCAAGGCATTGGAGGTTATCAATATTTAGTGCCATCAGAACACCAAAGTGCTGCACAAAGGGGCAACATGCAAACAGGCCAGAAGAAAAGTCAGTGCCTCAATTAGTAATTATTCAATAGCTGAGCTGGATGTGGCGTCAGGTGGGCTTTGGGGGCAGGTGGGTCGGGGTAATGTGTTAGTTTAGGAGTGTGGCAGGTGGGTCGGGGTAATGTGTTGGTTTAGGAGTGTGGCAGGTGGGTCGGGGTAATGTGTTAGTTTAGGAGTGTGGCAGGTGGGTCGGGGTAATATGTTGGTTTAGGAGTGTGGCAGGTTGGTTGAGGTAATGTGTTAGTTTAGGAGTGTGGCAGGTGGGTCGGGGTAATGTGTTGGTTTAGGAGTGTGGCAGGTGGGTTGAGGTAATGTGTTAGTTTAGGAGTGTGGCAGGTGGGTCGGGGTAAAGTGTTAGTTTAGGAGTGTGGCAGGTGGGCCGGGGTAAAGTGTTGGTTTAGGAGTGTGGCAGGTGGGTCGGGGTAATGTGTTAGTTTAGGAGTGTGGCAGGTGGGTTGAGGTAATGTGTTAGTTTAGGAGTGTGGCAGGTGGGTCGGGGTAATGTGTTAGTTTAGGAGTGTGGCAGGTGGGTCGGGGTAAAGTGTTGGTTTAGGAGTGTGGCAGGTGGGTTGAGGTAATATATTAGAGTCAACATGGCAGAGAAGGGTTAGTGGGAATGCTATAAGTTGTTTACAGTAACGTGGCCTCAATACATGACTCCAGACATGGACATTGGTGGAGCATAAATACACTGGACATTGGTGGAGCATAAATTAAACTAATCAATATGAAATCAATTTATTTGATCAACAGAAATACTTATAAAGCAGCGCCAGAAGGAAGCAGCATTACATAACCCTACATACCATATGGAATGGTGAATGCATGTTTCAAATATGATGGTGCCTTTGGAAAGTATTCAGACCCCTTGACTTTTTCCACATTTTGTTAGGTCACAGCCTCATTCCAAAATGTATTAAATAGTTTTTTCCTCTCATCTACACACAATGCCCCTTTTCTTTGCTAATGTATTAAAAAGAAAAGAAAATATTACATTTACATAAGTTTTCAGACCCTTTACTCAGTACTTTGTTGAAGCACCTTTGGCAGTGTTTACAGCCTTGAGTCTTCTTGAGTATGACACTACAAGCTTGGCACACCTGCATTTGGGGAGTCTCTCACAGTCTTCTCTACAGATTCACTCATGTTCGGTCAGGTTGGATGAGGAGTGTCGCTACACAGCTATTTTCAGGTCCCTCCGGAGATGTTCGATTGGGTTCAAGTCTGGGCTTTGGCTGGGCCACTCAAAGAAATTCAGAAACTTGTCCCGAAGCCACCCCTGCATTGTAACGGTAAATGAGTGAATAGGTGTGGAGTCAGGCGCAGAGAGCAAAGGATACGAGAAAAACACGCTTTAATGTCCAGAAAATCACAAGAGCAAAAATCAGGCGAACAACACATGTGAAAAATAAAAAGGACAGCGAAAAAACCCGAAAATGCAAAACACTAACCACTAACACATACAGATGAACAAGCCCGCACAAACAGAAGCGGGCTGAACTAACTTAAATAACCACACCCTAACAACCAAACAAGAAACAGGTGAAACCAATTAGACAAAACCAAACGAACACAGAACAATGGATCGGTGGCAGCGAGTAGACCGGCGACGACAAGCGCCGAGCGCCACCCGAAATAGAAGGGGAGTCACCTACGGTAATATTCGTGACATGCATTGTCTTGGCTGTGTGCTTAAGGCCATTGCCCTGTTGGAAGGTGAACCTTCACCCCTTCGCTTTGCTTTTCTCCGTTCATCTTTGCCTCGATCCTGACGAGTCTCCCAGTCTCTGCAGCTGAAAAACTTCCCCACAGCTTGATGCTGCCTCCACCATGCTTCACCATAGGGATTATGCCAGTGTTACGAATCCCTTTTGGCCAGACAATCTGGGGGGGAGGGGGGTGTCGAGACCTGTAACATGGCTCATGCAAATTATAATAGTGAAAAAGTAAGAGTGAGAACGAAATAACCACAGACAACTAAATTACCATCAATCACTCATGGTTTATTTGTAAACACACGGTAATGGGGGAGCAGGAAAAGGGGCTGAGTTGGACCCAAGGAAACTGAGTTGGACCCAAGGAAACTTTTTAAACTTAAGCTAGACTAGCCTACTTCACCAACAGCTAACTAACTAACCAAAAATACAGTGGGCGGTCCCCCCAGTTCTAACTAGTGTTTTTATACAAAGTATTTCTACAGATAATGTATGCCCATGGGCGACTTATCTTGGTACCCCCTTTTCCCATCATCAAACAAACACCATAACAAAACCAATACTCACAGGTGGGGACAAAGTGACATGTAGTTGCAAAAACCAAACAAGAGATCTACAAACAGATGACATTGACAGAGAGATTGAGCTCTAGAGCAAACAACAGACAGGGTTTTTTTAAACCAAGGGAAAGGGGATGTGATTGGGTAATGGAAACAGGAGGTGTGTCTTCTGATTAGCAACTGATTGATGACTGATTGGGGAATGATGATTGCCACCTGTGAGGAGGTGAGAAGGAGAGAAAAGAAATACACACACACACAGGATACACACACAGAATACCTGTATCCGTAACAGCCAGGTTTCCTTCAGACGTGACACTTGACATTCAGGCCATATAATTCAGATTTGGTTTCACCAGATTAGAGAATCTTGTTTCTCATGGTCTGAGAGTCTTTAGGTGCCTTTTGGCAAACACCAAAAAGGCTGTCGTGCCTTTTACTGAGGAGTGGCTTCCCCCTGGCCACTCTACCATTAAGGCCTGATTAGTGGAGTACTGCAGAGATGGTTGTCCTTATGGAAGGTTCTCCCATCTCCACAGAGGAACTTTAGAGCTCTGTCAGAGTAACCATCGGGTTCTTGGTCACCTCCCTGACTAAGTCCCTTCTCCCACGATTTTGGCCGGGTGGCCAGCTCTAGGAAGAGTCTTGGTGATTCCAAACTTCTTCCATATAAAAATGATAGAGGCCACTGTGTTCTTGGAGACATTCAATAATTTTTGTATATATTTTTGGGCACCCTTCCCCATATCTGTCCCTCAATCCTGTCCTGGACCTCTACAGACAATTCCTTCGACCTCATGGCTTGGGTTTTGTTCTGACATGCACTAACAACTGTGGGATCTTATATAGAAAGGTTTGTGCCTTTCCAAATCATGGCAAATCAATTGAAATTACCACAGCTGGACTCCAATTAGGTTGTAGAAACATCTCAAGGATGATCAATGGAAACAGGATGCACCTCCGCTCAATTTATCATAGCGAAGGGTCTGAATAGTTATGGAATAGGGTATTTCTGTTGTTTATTTGTTGTACATTTGCTAAAATATTCGACCAACCTGTTTTCGCTTTGTCATTATGGTGTATTGTGTTTAGATTGCTGAAGTAAATGTTTTGTTATCCATTTTAGAATAAGGCTGGAAACTAGGTCAATGGGTCTGAATACTTCCCGAAAGCAGTGTATGTATGGCTGGAGTCAACGCCATGATACATCTGAACTGAGGCCAATGGGGGGAAAGCAGGTGTGGTTGAAGCTAGCCCTAACTTCTGTCTTTGTGCCTTCTGAAGTTGCATTGCTTGCTGTTTGGAGTTTTAGGCTGGGTTTCTGTACAGCACTTTGAGATATCAGCTGATGTAAGAAGGACTTTATAAACACATTTGATTTGATTTGAAGAATCCCCATATGGTGAGTGTAGTGGGTGATCTGAAAGTGATGTTGGATAAACAAATACAGTGTCATATGTTACAGGGTGTGTGTGTGTGTGTGTGTGTGTGTGTGTGTGTGTGTGTGTGTGTGTGTGTGTGTGTGTGTGTTTGTGTGTGTGTGTGTGTGTGTGTGTGTGTGTCAACCTGTTTAATACTGAACATGTCAGGCAACCTGATACAGCCCTAACATGTAGCTCTGTGTGTGTTTATCCAACGACTTTCACACACACACACACACACACACATTTCTATGTATTGCTTTGGAAGAATGCGCAGATTTTAAAGGAGTCCGTAATTTGCTTTCTAATGATCATGATCTTTTCCTCAAAGAAGTTAATGAATTTATCACTGCTGAAGTGAAAGCCATCCTCTCTTGGGGAATGTTGCTTTTTAGTTAGCTTTGCGACAATATCAAAAATAAATTTTGGATTATTCTTATTTTCCTCAATTCAGTTGGAAAAATAGGATGATCGAGCAGCAGTGAGGGCTCTTCGATACTGCAAGGTACTGTCTTTCCAAGCCAGTAGGAAGACTTCCAATTTGGTGTGGCGCCATTTCCCTTCCAATTTTCTGGAAGCTTGCTTCAGAGCGCGGGTATTTTCTGTATACTAGGGAGCTAGTTTCTTATGACAAATGTTTTTAGTTTTTAGGGGTGCAACTGCATCTAGGGTATTGTGCAAGGTAAAATTGAGTTCTTCAGTTAGGTGGTGAACTGATTTTTGTACTCTGACATCCTTGGGTAGAAAGAGGGAATTTGGAAGGGCATTAAATAATCTTTGGGTTGTCTGAGAATTTATAGCACGACTTTTGATGATCCTTGGTTGGGGTCTGAGCAGGTTATTTGTTGCGATTGCAAACATAATAAAATGGTGGTCCGATAGTCCAGGGTTATGAGGAAAAACATTAAGATCCACAAAATGTATTCCATGGGACAAAACTAGGTCCAGAGTATGACTGTGGCAGTGAGTAGGTCCAGAGACATTTTGGATAAAACCCACTGAGTCGATGATGGCTCCAAAGGCCTTTCGGAGTGGGTCTGTGGACTTTTCCATGTGAATATTAAAGTCACCAAAAATGTGAATATTATCTGCTATGACTACAAGGTCCGATAGGAATTCAGGGAACTCTGTGAGGAACGCTGTATATGGCCCAGGAGGCCTGTAAACAGTAGCTATAAAAGGTGATTGAGTAGGCTGCATAGATTTCATTACTAGAAGCTCAAAAGACGAAAACATTGTTTTTTTTTGTAAATTGAAATTTGCTATCGTAAATGTTAGCAACACCTCAGCCTTTGCGGTATGCACGGGGGATATGGTCACTAGTGTAACCAGGAGGTGAGGCCTCATTTAACAGTAAATTCATCAGGCTTAAGCCATGTTTCAGTCAGGCCAATCACATCAAGATTATGATCAGTGATTAGTTTATTGACTATAACTGCCTTTGAAGTGAGGGATCTAACATTAAGTAACCCTATTATGAGATGTGAGGTATCACTATCTCTTTCAATAATGGCAGGAATGGAGGAGGTCTTTATTCTAGTGAGATTGCTAAGGCGAACACCACCATGCGGTGCCCAACCTAGGTCGAGGCACAGACATGGTCTCAATGGGGATAGCTGAGCTGACTACACTGACTGCCTGCTGCCTGGCCTGCACCCTATTTCATTGTGGAGCTAGGGGAGTTAGAGTCCTGTCTGTGTTCGTAGATATGATAAGAGCACCCCTCCAGCGAGGATGGAGTCCATCACTCGATGATTGGTACTGTTTGTGGGTGAGTCCCAGAAAGAGGTGCAATTATCTACAAATTCTATCTTTTGGGAGGGGCAGGAAACAGTTTTCAACCAGCGATTGAGTTGTGAGACTCTGCTGTAGAGCTCATTGCTCCCTCTAACTGGGAGGGGGCCAGAGACAATTACTTGATGCTGACACATCTTTCTAGCTGATTTACACACTGAAGTTATGTTGCACTGAAGCTATGTTGTGCTCTCCACTCTTTCATTCTTTTGTTCCCCCATTCCACTGTTCTATATTAAACTAGGGCTTGTTATAATGACAGATGAAGGTCCCGAGGGGTCTTTCTGGGAAGCATGTACTAGCTGTGACTGTTTTAAACTCAGGCCTCAGACTCAGAAATACCACAGGTATGGCACTTTGTTATTTATTTCCAAAGGAGTGTGTTTCTTTAGCTCTTAGTATGTGACCAGTGATTCATATTTTTCTGAAAGTGACTGAAGTAGCAATCAGTAAGAGTGTATTGCTAGTCTATGTTGCTATGCAGTATGAGAAAGTGAATCCAATAAATGTATCGCATTCTTTAACTAAAACATTTTTCAAGACACTGTAAAATGTCTGTTTAGGACATGAACTTTGTAGTCAGGAGTGGCGGTGCTGTGTATGTGTGCAGGTGAGTCCAGGTGATCCAGGTGGATTGTAAGGGTTTCTGGTTTCATAAAACAGGTGTTGAACGTAGTACCCCCCCCTCCCTCCTGAGATCACCCTAGTGCCACCTGGCTCTAATCCACCATCACCCACTCCACCATCACCTGTCATCTGTCATCTGATCTGAGTTGCCACATAGAGGAGAGCACCAGCTTGTCCACGTGACAATGGAGGTCTTTTAATTAGCGGGCAATGGATGAAGGCCTCCCTCGCTCCAGTGATGAAGAGGGAGAGATGGATGAGAGAGAGGTGTATGTCACAGGACTTACAGTACAGCCATTCAGGAACTATGATAACTGATCATTTGACAGACTAGGTTAAGCAATGACCTGGTAGACAAAGATAGTTACAACCAACCACCACACCGGCTTCTTCGTTGATGAAATGTGTAGTGTTTAAGAAATCTAGAACGTGGGCCATAGAAGCCATGATCGGGCTGAATATTAATTAATAGGCGTAGCAGTTCCTTTTGGAATGCCCCACAGACATTGACCCCCTTAGTCTGTGTTTACTTAGCCATTCTATCTGGGCCATATTACAGGGCCAGCTTGTCATAACCAACAACATGCTAAAGTCTGTTTGCCTGCCTGAAGCATCACTCTCTCTCCCCGACAGTGGACCTCTATACAGCTAACATACTCAGTACTACCAGGCCCCTCACTACCATGACAAACAATGCTGCAGAGCCGAGGCTTCCACATCGGGCTTCCACACCGGGCTTCCACACCGGGCTTCCACACTGGGCTTCCACATCGGGCTTCCACATCGGGCTTCCACACCGGGCTTCCACACCGGGCTTCCACATCGGGCATCCACAATTGGCTTCCACACCGGGCATCCACAATTGGCTTCCACACCGGGCTTCCACATCGGGCTTCCACATCGGGCATCCACAATTGGCTTCCACACCGGGCATCCACAATTGGCTTCCACACCAGGCTCAAGGCTAGTTGGTGCTTGCTTTAGGACAGAGACGTTAGATAGGAGTAGACACTCGGATTGCAGCTAGCCAGCTGCGATGATCCATGTGAAAAGTTTCAGAGCTTGCGGTGTGAGTCCAGGGATATGGATATCTGGTATGCTCTGGTTTGAATCGCTTTGTGCAAACTGGTGAGTTTTCCCGAGCTAAAGGTTAGCTGATGACTGCTAGCAGTGGTTAGCTGACTACTAACTAGGAGCAAGTCAGTTGGCTAGCTTCTGTTGGGGTTCCGATTCAGGAGTAAAGAAAATACTTTAGAAAAAAGCAGATCCACACCACATTGGGTAAGGCGGGTTGCAGTATAGTGTTTTGAAGTTGAGGTTTAGAAAAAAGCAGATCCACACCACATTGGGTGAGGCGGGTTGCAGTATAGTGTTTTGAAGTTGAGGTTTAGAAAAAAGCAGATCCACACCACATTGGGTGAGGCGGGTTGCAGTATAGTGTTTTGAAGTTGAGGTTTAGAAAAAAGCAGATCCACACCACATTGGGTGAGGCGGGTTGCAGTATAGTGTTTTGAAGTTGAGGTTTAGAAAAAGCAGATCCACACCACATTGGGTTAGGCGGGTTGCAGTATAGTGTTTTGAAGTTGAGGTTTAGAAAAAAGCAGATCCACACCACATTGGGTGAGGCGGGTTGCAGTATAGTGTTTTGAAGTTGAGGTTTAGAAAAAAGCAGATCCACACCACATTGGGTGAGGCGGGTTGCAGTATAGTGTTTTGAAGTTGAGGTTTAGAAAAAAATATTAAAAAGATATGCAAAGAAAAAATATATAAAAGATATATACATGGGACACTACAAAGATGAGGACAGAGACGTCTGACTGCAACGCCATCTTGGCTTTCTTTTTGAAGGCTGAACATGCAGAAATGAGGGAGGAATTGTTCTTCACCAGATTTATGGAAGCCCTTATCCTATTACGCAAGATGTATCTGTGGGCCTCAACAGCTTTTAACCTTTCCCTGGTCCACTCTGTGATTCATGGGGAGGGGTGGCGGCGCTTCCGTGCGAATGTTGCTTCATGTCAATCCATAGGGTGCTCTGGAAAACATCAGCCATTTCAGTGTGTGTGTGTGTGCACTCGCTCATTTGACAGCATCACTGCAACTGAATTATACAAGCAAACGATCGAGGGCTAGTCCTCTGACAGTAGCGGAAATATATTGTCCTTACAAATAAGTTATGCTATTTTGTCCGAAATATGTCAACAGTAGGAAATAAGAAGCATAGGTTTGCACTGATGTGTATCGACGGTTTTGGGGAGAAGAAGCCCCGTCAAAACAAAGGGAGACAAGGAGACGGCATTCTGAGGCACATCAAAACTGACAACATGGGAGGCCTGAGGTATATTACAGGTTGCATCTGGTTACAAGATTTGTGACCTCTTTCCTTTGCAAACAAGCATGTCAATCACAGTCAATCATTGGCGTTATGTGTTTATTTTTTTATTTCACCTTTATTTAACCAGGTAGGCCAGTTGAGAACAAGTTCTCATTTACAACTGTGACCTGGCCAAGATAAAGCAAAGGGTAGGGAGGCAGGGTAGCCTAGTGGTTACAGCGTTGGACTAGTAACCGGAAGATTGCAAGTTCAAAACCCCCGAGCTGACAAGGTACAAATCTGTCGTTCTGTCCTGAACAGGCAGTTAACCCACTGTTCCCAGGCCGTCATTGAAAATACGAATTTGTTCTTAACTGACTTGCCTGGTTAAATAAAGGTAAATTTAAAAAAGCAGTGAGACACAAACAACAACACAGAGTTACACATGGAATAAACAAGCATACAGTTAACACAATATAAAAAAAGAAAGTCTATATACAGTGGGTGCAAATGGCATGAAGAGGTAAGACAATAAATAGGCCATAGCAGCTAAGTAATTACACTTTATCAAATTAACACTGGAGTGATGGTTCTTTGGTTCTTTTCTTTTTCAGAGCTCCTCGCTGGGGAGAGGAGATGGTGATGTGCAAGTAGAAATACTGGTGTGCAAAAGAGCAGAAAAGTAAATAAAAAAATATGGAGATGAGGTAGGTAGATTGGGTGGGCTATTCAGAGATGGACTATGTACAGCTGCAGCGATCGGTTGTCTGCTCAGATAGCTGATGTTTAAAGTTAGTGAGGGAAATATAGGTTTCCAGCTTCAGCGATATTTGCAATTCGTTCCAGTCATTGGCAGCAGAGAACTGGAAGGAAAGGCGGCCAAATGATGTGTTGACAAAAAAAAACATCTAAAATAGTGGTAAACACTTACAGCCAGGCAGCCAGGCAGCCAGGCAGTAAGTGTTTACCACTACAGCACAGTGTAGGGTGGATTGTGGGATGGGTCTGAACAAAACAACAGGTCCCAGTGCAGAAGCTTTAAATGAAATGGAAGTCTCTCAGAACCAACACACATGCAGGCATTGCGCACACACACACACACGTGTGCAGACTCCCTGTCTGTATGATTTTAATGTAATTAGTCAACAGTTCATTTCACTCACAACATCAAGGGATTTGGAAACATGTTCACAAACAAAGTAAAGTGTTTAGTCAGGTAGTGTAAAGCCACACAAACGGACCAAGGCTAGCTAGCAGATGTACATGTTTGCCATCAGCGGCCCATCGTTCTCCCTTCTATTTACTCTCCATTTCATCAGACATGTAAACAGCACCAGCTTCTTTGAAATATACTCCACATCAGTCCTCGGAAACATATGTGTGTGTTGTGAACGCTAAGCAACAAAGACGGCTGGGGAAAAACGGAAAGAAGAAGGGAACATTTGAAAGACAGAAGGAAGAGGACTCTTAATAAAGTCTTCAAACATGCTCTGAATAATTAACATCTGTCTACTTCTTTAAAGTGTTTTCAGGTTAGATAGTCTGGTACAGTCTAGTCTAGTTTGGCGGTTCTGTTCCGTTCTGGTCTAGTTTAGTCTGGTCTAGTCTGGTCTGATCTAGTCTGGACTAATGTTGTCTGGTCTAGTCTTTAAACATGGGCAGGGTGGTGGATGTAGTCTTTACACATGGGCAGGGTGGGGGTTGTAATACAAAGTGTTTGACATTCACGATGTGTTTCACTCATGGAGGCCTTAATCATTGTTTGAGGTATAGTTCAGTACATGCACACGTGTAAATCGACTTCCATTTACTAATAGTTTAAGTTTTACAGATTTGCTATATCATACTACAGGTTTCAACCCACACAGTGTTGCAATGATTCATGTAATGTCAATGTAACAGTTTGTATGGCTCAACAAAACTCAACATGGCCTTAGCTAACGACTTAAACCCCAGCGAGGAGCTCTGAAAACCGACATTAAAGAAGCCTAAATCCCCAAAGAACCATGTGCTTAGCATGCTCTCTGAAAGGTATCGAAAGGGTAATGTTAAACGTAAGCACTAGTTGATAATAGGGCTGTTCTAGAGACTGGGAATGAAGGCCTTGTCGGACTCAATACTGCTTGACGACATTCACAAGGTTTTTTCCTATCACTCAATGTAAGAGTGTAGGTGTGTGTTTTGTGTCTCACCAGGGAGGAGGGATTAACACATCAAATCCTTCCAGATCAATGAGAGGGTAATGGAGGATGGAAATAACTTAGACTAATGACTATCTGTCAGCCTGGACTGGCTAGCTAGGCAGTAAAAATACAGTAGAAAAACCTCAGTCCTCTTTCTGTCAGCCTGGACTGGCTAGCTAGGCAGTAAAAATACAGTAGAAATACCTCAGTAATCTGTCTGTCAGCCTGGACTGGCTAGCTAGGCAGTAGAAATACAGTAGAAAAACCTCAGTCCTCTTTCTGTCAGCCTGGACTGGCTAGCTAGGCAGTAGAAATACAGTAGAAATACCTCAGTAATCTGTCTGTCAGCCTAAACTGACTATCTAGGCCCTACACAGTTTAAATATCTCAGTCCTCTGTCGGTCAGCCTAGTGAAAGACTGGCTATCTACTGTAGTCCCCACACAGTATAAATACCTCAATCCTCTGTCGGTCAGCCTTGACTGGCTAGCTAGGCCCTACACAGTTTAAATACCTCAGTCCTGTGTCTGTCAGCCTAGACTAACTAGCTAGACTACAGACTATAGGCCCCCAGTGGATTAGGGAATTTAACAGGCCTCCGCTAAATATATTTTGTCAATAATGTTGCAGCTTCATTTGTTTTTTGACCCCTTTCTCTTCTGTGAATATGATGATGATGATGATGACGATGCTAACGATGATGATAAATATTACTACGGTAATGATGATGTTGACAAAGATGAAGTCTAAGAAAGTTTCTGACTGTGACTGACGTACGTGTGTGGAGCCTGTGTCACTGTGTCTGCAGAAACCGGATCCTGATCATTCTTCCTGTAGGTCACGACCTTTCCCACCATCAACAGACTAATTTGTCGGCAGTGACCCCTGAAGTCGAAGCCAGTTGCACACTGGATTCCCTTCCTCTGGTGATTGTTGTTTCCTAACTACTGATTGGTCCTGTACGGCTCAGTTGGTAGAGCAGGGTGCTTAAATCACCAGGGTAATGGGTTTGATTCCAGCGTCACTCATTCATCAAATGTATGTACGCAAGTTGCTTCTACACCTGCATTGCTTGATGTTTGGGGTTTTAGGCTGGGTTTCTGTACAGCCCTTTGTGACATGAGCTGATGCAAGAAGGGCTTCATAAAGGAATGTGATTGATGGATGGATAAAGCCTCTGCTAAATGACATGTAGGATTATTGTGGGAGTTATTCCAACCCAGACTTTGTTAGGTACTCTGGAAGGGAAAATAACAGAATCAACTAGAGAGACAAGACAACCAGTCCTATATTTGACTTAGCTACTATATTGTTCTCTTCATAATTGCTGAACGTGCTTGATATGATCCTATGTTGAGGTCCTACAGGTAGAGATGTTGATATGATCCTATGTTGAGGTCCTACAGGTAGAGATGTTGATATGATCCTATGTTGAGGTCCTACAGGTACAGATGTTGATATGAGTTTATGTTTGTGGTTCTACAGGTGATATCCTGTGAATGACCTGTTGAGTGTCAGAATGAGCCTCTGGCCTGGATATAGTCTAGACTTTCTATGTCTAAAATGGCAGAATTATTAGTCTCTCTGATGATTCTGTGACATTCATGATGGGAGAGAAATAATTAATATTGTTATGTTTGGGAATTGATGAGCTACGGCATGGAGTCAGTGTTATTCAGGGCTCTCGCTCTCTCTCTCTCTCTCTCTCTCTCTCTCTCTCTTTCTCTCTCTCTCTCTCTTAAATCTGCCATATTTATCTAGATGCTTTAGATACATGAAGACAGGTGAGAAAGAAGTGCTGATGTTCAAACACTTATTCACTTTATTCATCCATACGCAAACGTAGGCACACACACACAGTGCTACCTTGGCACAGTGCAGTCTCCACAGCTTAATGCCTGCATTAACACTGGTGTTTACTATTCTCTGAGGCCTAGTTCCCCTCCTCCTCTCTTTTCACAGACTCAGAACAAAGGGACCATTTTCAAATTGTCAGAGGGAGTGGCTGTGTGACAAAACAAAAACACAACAGGTCTCCTGGGTGGACCTGTTGATGACTCTATCAGAGCACTGAGTGATGCCTGAACTATGTGAAGAGATGACGTTATGGATGTTGAAAGGACGAAAAATGAATAGTCGCAAGGTGAAAGAGAGCGTGGACGGGTTGAGAGGAGCTTAATTAAGTGGATGCCACATTATGTATAGAGAGAGGGTCCAGGTTGTGTTAAATGGTGGATCACACAGTCAGTCAGGTGGGCAAGTTACAGAGCTGGTGGTGGGGCAGAGCTTTGGCACTGAGATATCAACATTTTGTTCGCTGCACACACAGGAATTATTGTAACGGCAGCACTTCTTCAACCAAAACACATAAGGGAACATTTTAATCAAAACATGCATGCATTACCTCAGTATTCCAGGCTACGGTTCTGTGCTAGCCTGGAGTGAAGGGAGGAGGGGCAGGGAAGCATGCTGGAGGTAGAGGGAAGCCAGGTGGGCGGTAATGGGGAAGGGGAAGGTGGGTAGGAGTGTGTAAAAGCAACCCTGAGGTAGACACACTAACCGGCTATTCTGGGGCTACTATTCAATTCAATTCAAGGGGCTTTATTGGCATGGGAAACATGTGTTAACATTGCCAAAGCAAGTAAGGTAAACAATAAAAATTAACAGTAGACATCACACATACAGAAGTTTCAAAACAATAAAGACATTGAAAATGTCATATTATATATATATACAGTGTTTTTACAATCTGTTTCATCATATGTGGGTTTCAGTATGTATTTTCATGGAAGAAAATGTGGTTTTCTAATTGATACGACACACATTTTGATCGACAAGATAAAATTATGAACAGCCTTATTTCAGTTCACTGGTCATGATGGCAACACGCCCGTAGCACGCGCTCCAGCAGGTGTATCTCACTGGTCATGATGGCAACACGCCCGTAGCACGCGCTCCAGCAGGTGTATCTCACTGGTCATGATGGCAACACGCCCGTAGCACGCGCTCCAGCAGGTGTATCTCACTGGTCATGATGGCAACACCCGCCCGTAGCACGCGCTCCAGCAGGTGTATCTCACTGGTTATGATGGCAACACGCCCGTAGCACGCGCTCCAGCAGGTGTATCTCACTGGTCATGATGGCAACACGCCCGTAGCACGCGCTCCAGCAGGTGTATCTCACTGGTCATGATGGCAACACGCACGTAGCACGCGCTCCAGCAGGTGTATCTCACTGGTCATGATGGCAACACGCCCGTAGCACGCGCTCCAGCAGGTGTATCTCACTGGTCATGATGGCAACACGCCCGTAGCACGCGCTCCAGCAGGTGTATCTCACTGGTCATGATGGCAACACGCCCGTAGCACGCGCTCCCAGCAGGTGTATCTCACTGGTCATGATGGCAACACGCCCGTAGCACGCGCTCCAGCAGGTGTATCTCACTGGTCATGATGGCAACACGCCCGTAGCACGTGCTCCAGCAGGTGTATCTCACTGGTCATGATGGCAACACCCGCCCGTAGCACGCGCTCCAGCAGGTGTATCTCACTGGTCATGATGGCAACACCCGCCCGTAGCACGCGCTCCAGCAGGTGTATCTCACTGATCATGATGGCAACACCCGCCCGTAGCACGCGCTCCAGCAGGTGTATCTCACTGGTCATGATGGCAACACCCGCCCGTAGCACGCGCTCCAGCAGGTGTATCTCACTGGTCATGATGGCAACACGCCCGTAGCACGCGCTCCAGCAGGTGTATCTCACTGGTCATGATGGCAACACGCCCGTAGCACGCGCTCCAGCAGGTGTATCTCAATGGTCATGATGGCAACACCCGCCCGTAGCACGCGCTCCAGCAGGTGTATCTCACTGGTTATGATGGCAACACGCCCGTAGCACGCGCTCCAGCAGGTGTATCTCACTGGTCATGATGGCAACACCCGCCGTAGCACGCGCTCCAGCAGGTGTATCTCACTGGTCATGATGGCAACATGCCCGTAGCACGCACTCCAGCAGGTGTATCTCACTGGTCATGATGGCAACACGCCCGTAGCACGCGCTCCAGCAGGTGTATCTCACTGGTCATGATGGCAACACGCCCGTAGCACGCGCTCCAGCAGGTGTATCTCACTGGTCATGATGGCAACACCCGCCCGTAGCACGCGCTCCAGCAGGTGTATCTCACTGGTCATGATGGCAACACGCGCCCGTAGCACGCGCTCCAGCAGGTGTATCTCACTGGTCATGATGGCAACACCCGCCCGTAGCACGCGCTCCAGCAGGTGTATCTCACTGGTCATGATGGCAACACGCCCGTAGCACGCGCTCCAGCAGGTGTATCTCACTGGTCATGATGGCAACACGCCCGTAGCACGCGCTCCAGCAGGTGTATCTCACTGGTCATGATGGCAACACGCCCGTAGCACGCGCTCCAGCAGGTGTATCTCACTGGTCATGATGGCAACACGCCCGTAGCACGCGCTCCAGCAGGTGTATCTCACTGGTCATGATGGCAACACGCCCGTAGCACGCGCTCCAGCAGGTGTATCTCACTGGTCATGATGGCAACACGCCCGTAGCACGCGCTCCAGCAGGTGTATCTCACTGGTCATGATGGCAACACCCGCCCGTAGCACGCGCTCCAGCAGGTGTATCTCACTGGTCATGATGGCAACACCCGCCCGTAGCACGCGCTCCAGCAGGTGTATCTCACTGGTCATGATGGCAACACCCGCCCGTAGCACGCGCTCCAGCAGGTGTATCTCACTGGTCATGATGGCAACACGCCCGCTGGTCATGATGTATCTCACTGGTCATGATGGCAACACGCACGCGCTCCAGCAGGTGTATCTCACTGGTCATGATGGCAACACGCCCGTAGCACGCGCTCCAGCAGGTGTATCTCACTGGTCATGATGGCAACACGCCCGTAGCACGCGCTCCAGCAGGTGTATCTCACTGGTCATGATGGCAACACCCGCCCGTAGCACGCGCTCCAGCAGGTGTATCTCACTGGTCATGATGGCAACACCCGCCCGTAGCACGCGCTCCAGCAGGTGTATCTCACTGGTCATGATGGCAACACGCCCGTAGCACGCGCTCCAGCAGGTGTATCTCACTGGTCATGATGGCAACACGCCAGTAGCACGCGCTCCAGCAGTTGTATCTCACTGGTCATGATGGCAACACGCCCGTAGCACGCGCTTCCAGCAGGTGTATCTCACTGGTCATGATGGCAACACGCCCGTAGCACGCGCTCCAGCAGGTGTATCTCACTGGTCATGATGGCAACACGCCCGTAGCACGCGCTCCCAGCAGGTGTATCTCACTGGTCATGATGGCAACACGCCCGTAGCACGCGCTCCAGCAGGTGTATCTCACTGGTCATGATGGCAACACGCCCGTAGCACGCACTCCAGCAGGTGTATCTCACTGGTCATGATGGCAACACGCCCGTAGCACGCGCTCCAGCAGGTGTATCTCACTGGTCCTGATGGCAACACGCCCGTAGCACGCGCTCCAGCAGGTGTATCTCACTGGTCATGATGGCAACACGCCCGTAGCACGCGCTCCAGCAGGTGTATCTCACTGGTCATGATGGCAACACGCCCGTAGCACGCGCTCCAGCAGGTGTATCTCACTGGTCATGATGGCAACACGCCCGTAGCACGCGCTCCAGCAGGTGTATCTCACTGGTCATGATGGCAACACGCCCGTAGCACGCGCTCCAGCAGGTGTATCTCACTGGTCATGATGGCAACACCCGCCCGTAGCACACGCTCCAGCAGGTGTATCTCACTGGTCATGATGGCAACACGCCCGTAGCACGCGCTCCAGCAGGTGTATCTCACTGGTCATGATGGCAACACCCGCCCGTAGCACGCGCTCCAGCAGGTGTATCTCACTGGTCATGATGGCAACACGCCCGTAGCACGCGCTCCAGCAGGTGTATCTCACTGGTCATGATGGCAACACGCCAGTAGCACGCGCTCCAGCAGTTGTATCTCACTGGTCATGATGGCAACACGCCCGTAGCACGCGCTCCAGCAGGTGTATCTCACTGGTCATGATGGCAACACGCCCGTAGCACGCGCTCCAGCAGGTGTATCTCACTGGTCATGATGGCAACACGCCCGTAGCACGCGCTCCAGCAGGTGTATCTCACTGGTCATGATGGCAACACGCCCGTAGCACGCGCTCCAGCAGGTGTATCTCACTGGTCATGATGGCAACACGCCCGTAGCACGCACTCCAGCAGGTGTATCTCACTGGTCATGATGGCAACACGCCCGTAGCACGCGCTCCAGCAGGTGTATCTCACTGGTCCTGATGGCAACACGCCCGTAGCACGCGCTCCAGCAGGTGTATCTCACTGGTCATGATGGCAACACGCCCGTAGCACGCGCTCCAGCAGGTGTATCTCACTGGTCATGATGGCAACACGCCCGTAGCACGCGCTCCAGCAGGTGTATCTCACTGGTCATGATGGCAACACGCCCGTAGCACGCGCTCCAGCAGGTGTATCTCACTGGTCATGATGGCAACACGCCCGTAGCACGCGCTCCAGCAGGTGTATCTCACTGGTCATGATGGCAACACCCGCCCGTAGCACACGCTCCAGCAGGTGTATCTCACTGGTCATGATGGCAACACGCCCGTAGCACGCGCTCCAGCAGGTGTATCTCACTGGTCATGATGGCAACACGCCCGTAGCACGCGCTCCAGCAGGTGTATCTCACTGGTCATGATGGCAACACCCGCCCGTAGCACACGCTCCAGCAGGTGTATCTCACTGGTCATGATGGCAACACGCCCGTAGCACGCGCTCCAGCAGGTGTATCTCACTGGTCATGATGGCAACACGCCCGTAGCACGCGCTCCAGCAGGTGTATCTCACTGGTCATGATGGCAACACGCCCGTAGCACGCGCTCCAGCAGGTGTATCTCACTGGTCATGATGGCAACACGCCCGTAGCACGCGCTCCAGCAGGTGTATCTCAATGGTCATGATGGCAACACCCGCCCGTAGCAAGCGCTCCAGCAGGTGTATCTCACTGGTCATGATGGCAACACGCCCATAGCACGCGCTCCAGCAGATGTATCTCACTGGTCATGATGGCAACACGCCCGTAGCACGCGCTCCAGCAGGTGTATCTCACTGGTCATGATGGCAACACGCCCGTAGCACGCGCTCCAGCAGGTGTATCTCACTGGTCATGATGGCAACACGCCCGTAGCACGCGCTCCAGCAGGTGTATCTCACTGGTCATGATGGCAACACGCCCGTAGCAAGCGCTCCAGCAGGTGTATCTCACTGGTCATGATGGCAACACCCGCCCGTAGCACGCGCTCCAGCAGGTGTATCTCACTGGTCATGATGGCAACACGCCCGTAGCACGCGCTCCAGCAGGTGTATCTCACTGGTCATGATGGCAACACCCGCCCGTAGCACGCGCTCCAGCAGGTGTATCTCACTGGTCATGATGGCAACACGCCCGTAGCACGCGCTCCAGCAGGTGTATCTCACTGGTCATGATGGCAACACGCCCGTAGCACGCGCTCCCAGCAGGTGTATCTCACTGGTCATGATGGCAACACGCCCGTAGCACGCGCTCCAGCAGGTGTATCTCACTGGTCATGATGGCAACACGCCCGTAGCACGCGCTCCAGCAGGTGTATCTCACTGGTCATGATGGCAACACGCCCGTAGCAAGCGCTCCAGCAGGTGTATCTCACTGGTCATGATGGCAACACGCCCGTAGCACGCGCTCCAGCAGGTGTATCTCACTGGTCATGATGGCAACACCCGCCCGTAGCACGCGCTCCAGCAGGTGTATCTCACTGGTCATGATGGCAACACCCGCCCGTAGCACGCGCTCCAGCAGGTGTATCTCACTGGTCATGATGGCAACACCCGCCCGTAGCACGCGCTCCAGCAGGTGTATCTCACTGGTCATGATGGCAACACGACCGTAGCACGCGCTCCAGCAGGTGTATCTCACTGTTCATGATGGCAACACGCCCGTAGCACGCGCTCCAGCAGGTGTATCTCACTGGTCATGATGGCAACACGCCCGTAGCACGCGCTCCAGCAGGTGTATCTCAATGGTCATGATGGCAACACCCGCCCGTAGCACGCGCTCCAGCAGGTGTATCTCACTGGTTATGATGGCAACACGCCCGTAGCACGCGCTCCAGCAGGTGTATCTCACTGGTCATGATGGCAACACCCGCTCGTAGCACGCGCTCCAGCAGGTGTATCTCACTGGTCATGATGGCAACATGCCCGTAGCACGCACTCCAGCAGGTGTATCTCACTGGTCATGATGGCAACACGCCCGTAGCACGCGCTCCAGCAGGTGTATCTCACTGGTCATGATGGCAACACGCCCGTAGCACGCGCTCCAGCAGGTGTATCTCACTGGTCATGATGGCAACACCCGCCCGTAGCACGCGCTCCAGCAGGTGTATCTCACTGGTCATGATGGCAACACGCGCCCGTAGCACGCGCTCCAGCAGGTGTATCTCACTGGTCATGATGGCAACACGCCCGTAGCACGCGCTCCAGCAGGTGTATCTCACTGGTCATGATGGCAACACCCACCCGTAGCACGCGCTCCAGCAGGTGTATCTCACTGGTCATGATGGCAACACGCCCGTAGCACGCGCTCCAGCAGGTGTATCTCACTGGTCATGATGGCAACACGCCCGTAGCACGCGCTCCAGCAGGTGTATCTCACTGGTCATGATGGCAACACGCCCGTAGCACGCGCTCCAGCAGGTGTATCTCACTGGTCATGATGGCAACACGCCCGTAGCTCGCGCTCCAGCAGGTGTATCTCACTGGTCATGATGGCAACACGCCCGTAGCACGCGCTCCAGCAGGTGTATCTCACTGGTCATGATGGCAACACCCGCCCGTAGCACGCGCTCCAGCAGGTGTATCTCACTGGTCATGATGGCAACACCCGCCCGAAGCACGCGCTCCAGCAGGTGTATCCCACTGGTCATGATGGCAACACCCGCCCGTAGCACGCGCTCCAGCAGGTGTATCTCACTGGTCATGATGGCAACACGCCCGCTGGTCATGATGTATCTCACTGGTCATGATGGCAACACGCACGCGCTCCAGCAGGTGTATCTCACTGGTCATGATGGCAACACGCCCGTAGCACGCGCTCCAGCAGGTGTATCTCACTGGTCATGATGGCAACACGCCCGTAGCACGCGCTCCAGCAGGTGTATCTCACTGGTCATGATGGCAACACCCGCCCATAGCACGCGCTCCAGCAGGTGTATCTCACTGGTCATGATGGCAACACCCGCCCGTAGCACGCGCTCCAGCAGGTGTATCTCACTGGTCATGATGGCAACACGCCCGTAGCACGCGCTCCAGCAGGTGTATCTCACTGGTCATGATGGCAACACGCCCGTAGCACGCGCTCCAGCAGGTGTATCTCACTGGTCATGATGGCAACACCCGCCCATAGCACGCGCTCCAGCAGGTGTATCTCACTGGTCATGATGGCAACACCCGCCCGTAGCACGCGCTCCAGCAGGTGTATCTCACTGGTCATGATGGCAACACCCGCCCGTAGCACGCGCTCCAGCAGGTGTATCTCACTGGTCATGATGGCAACACCCGCCGTAGCACGCGCTCCAGCAGGTGTATCTCACTGGTCATGATGGCAACACGCCCGTGGCACGCGCTCCAGCAGGTGTATCTCACTGGTCATGATGGCAACACGCCCGTGGCACGCGCTCCAGCAGGTGTATCTCACTGGTCATGATGGCAACACGCCCGTAGCACGCGCTCCAGCAGGTGTATCTCACTGGTCATGATGGCAACACGCCCGTAGCACGCGCTCCAGCAGTTGTATCTCACTGGTCATGATGGCAACACGCCCGTAGCACGCGCTCCAGCAGGTGTATCTCACTGGTCATGATGGCAACACGCCCGTAGCACGCGCTCCAGCAGGTGTATCTCACTGGTCATGATGGCAACACGCCCGTAGAACGCGCTCCAGCAGGTGTATCTCACTGGTCATGATGGCAACACGCCCGTAGCACGCGCTCCAGCAGGTGTATCTCACTGGTCATGATGGCAACACGCCCGTAGCACGCGCTCCAGCAGGTGTATCTCACTGGTCATGATGGCAACACGCCCGTAGCACGCGCTCCAGCAGGTGTATCTCACTGGTCATGATGGCAACACCCGCCCGTAGCACGCGCTCCAGCAGGTGTATCTCACTGGTCATGATGGCAACACCCGCCCGTAGCACGCGCTCCAGCAGGTGTATCTCACTGGTCATGATGGCAACACCCGCCCGTAGCACGCGCTCCAGCAGGTGTATCTCACTGGTCATGATGGCAACACCCGCCCGTAGCACGCGCTCCAGCAGGTGTATCTCACTGGTCATGATGGCAACACCCGCACGTAGCACGCGCTCCAGCAGGTGTATCTCACTGGTCATGATGGCAACACGCCCGTAGCACGCGCTCCAGCAGGTGTATCTCACTGGTCATGATGGCAACACGCCCGTGGCACGCGCTCCAGCAGGTGTATCTCACTGGTCATGATGGCAACACGCCCGTAGCACGCGCTCCAGCAGGTGTATCTCACTGGTCATGATGGCAACACGCCCGTAGCACGCGCGCTCCAGCAGGTGTATCTCACTGGTCATGATGGCAACACGCCCGTAGCACGCGCTCCAGCAGGTGTATCTCACTGGTCATGATGGCAACACGCCCGTAGCACGCGCTTCCCAGCAGGTGTATCTCACTGGTCATGATGGCAACACGCCCGTAGCACGCGCTCCAGCAGGTGTATCTCACTGGTCATGATGGCAACACGCCCGTAGCACGCGCTCCAGCAGGTGTATCTCACTGGTCATGATGGCAACACGCCCGTAGCACGCGCTCCAGCAGGTGTATCTCACTGGTCATGATGGCAACACGCCCGTAGCACGCGCTCCAGCAGGTGTATCTCACTGGTCATGATGGCAACACGCCCGTAGCACGCGCTCCAGCAGGTGTATCTCACTGGTCATGATGGCAACACCCGCCCGTAGCACGCGCTCCAGCAGGTGTATCTCACTGGTCATGATGGCAACACCCGCCCGTAGCACGCGCTCCAGCAGGTGTATCTCACTGGTCATGATGGCAACACGCCCGTAGCACGCGCTCCAGCAGGTGTATCTCACTGGTCATGATGGCAACACGCCCGTAGCACGCGCTCCAGCAGGTGTATCTCACTGGTCATGATGGCAACACCCGCCCGTAGCACGCGCTCCCAGCAGGTGTATCTCACTGGTCATGATGGCAACACCCGCCCGTAGCACGCGCTCCAGCAGGTGTATCTCACTGGTCATGATGGCAACACCCGCCCGTAGCACGCGCTCCAGCAGGTGTATCTCACTGGTCATGATGGCAACACCCGCCCGTAGCACGCGCTCCAGCAGGTGTATCTCACTGGTCATGATGGCAACACCCGCCCGTAGCACGCGCTCCAGCAGGTGTATCTCACTGGTCATGATGGCAACACCCGCCCGTAGCACGCGCTCCAGCAGGTGTATCTCACTGGTCATGATGGCAACACGCCCGTAGCACGCGCTCCAGCAGGTGTATCTCACTGGTCATGATGGCAACACGCCCGTAGCACGCGCTCCAGCAGGTGTATCTCACTGGTCATGATGGCAACACGCCCGTAGCACGCGCTCCAGCAGGTGTATCTCACTGGTCATGATGGCAACACGCCCGTAGCACGCGCTCCAGCAGTTGTATCTCACTGGTCATGATGGCAACACGCCCGTAGCACGCGCTCCAGCAGGTGTATCTCACTGGTCATGATGGCAACACGCCCGTAGCACGCGCTCCAGCAGGTGTATCTCACTGGTCATGATGGCAACACCCGCACGTGGCACGCGCTCCAGCAGGTGTATCTCACTGGTCATGATGGCAACACGCCCGTAGCACGCGCTCCAGCAGGTGTATCTCACTGGTCATGATGGCAACACGCCCGTAGCACGCGCTCCAGCAGGTGTATCTCACTGGTCATGATGGCAACACCCGCCCGTAGCACACGCTCCAGCAGGTGTATCTCACTGGTCATGATGGCAACACGCCCGTAGCACGCGCTCCAGCAGGTGTATCTCACTGGTCATGATGGCAACACGCCCGTAGCACGCGCTCCAGCAGGTGTATCTCACTGGTCATGATGGCAACACGCCTGTAGCACGCGCTCCAGCAGGTGTATCTCACTGGTCATGATGGCAACACCCGCCCGTAGCACGCGCTCCAGCAGGTGTATCTCACTGGTCATGATGGCAACACCCGCCCGTAGCACGCGCTCCAGCAGGTGTATCTCACTGGTCATGATGGCAACACCCGCCTGTAGCACGCGCTCCAGCAGGTGTATCTCACTGGTCATGATGGCAACACGCCCGTAGCACGCGCTCCAGCAGGTGTATCTCACTGGTCATGATGGCAACACCCGCCCCGTAGCACGCGCTCCAGCAGGTGTATCTCACTGGTCATGATGGCAACACCCGCCCGTAGCACGCGCTCCAGCAGGTGTATCTCACTGGTCATGATGGCAACACGCCCGTAGCACGCGCTCCAGCAGGTGTATCTCACTGGTCATGATGGCAACACGCCCGTAGCACGCGCTCCAGCAGGTGTATCTCACTGGTCATGATGGCAACACGCCCGTAGCAAGCGCTCCAGCAGGTGTATCTCACTGGTCATGATGGCAACACGCCCGTAGCACGCGCTCCAGCAGGTGTATCTCACTGGTCATGATGGCAACACCCGCCCGTAGCACACGCTCCAGCAGGTGTATCTCACTGGTCATGATGGCAACACGCCCGTAGCACGCGCTCCAGCAGGTGTATCTCAATGGTCATGATGGCAACACCCGCCCGTAGCAAGCGCTCCAGCAGGTGTATCTCACTGGTCATGATGGCAACACGCCCGTAGCACGCGCTCCAGCAGGTGTATCTCACTGGTCATGATGGCAACACCCGCCCGTAGCACGCGCTCCAGCAGGTGTATCTCACTGGTCATGATGGCAACACCCACCCGTAGCACGCGCTCCAGCAGGTGTATCTCACTGGTCATGATGGCAACACCCGCCCGTAGCACGCGCTCCAGCAGTTGTATCTCACTGGTCATGATGGCAACACGCCCGTAGCACGTGCTCCAGCAGGTGTATCTCACTGGTCATGATGGCAACACCCGCCCGTAGCACGCGCTCCAGCAGGTGTATCTCACTGGTCATGATAGCAACACGCGCCCGTAGCACGTGCTCCAGCAGGTGTATCTCACTGGTCATGATGGCAACACCCACCCGTAGCACGCGCTCCAGCAGGTGTATCTCACTGGTCATGATGGCAACACGCCCGTAGCACGCGCTCCAGCAGGTGTATCTCACTGGTCATGATGGCAACACCCGCCCGTAGCACGCGCTCCAGCAGGTGTATCTCACTGGTCATGATGGCAACACCCACCCGTAGCACGCGCTCCAGCAGTTGTATCTCACTGGTCATGATGGCAACACGCCCGTAGCACGCGCTCCAGCAGGTGTATCTCACTGGTCATGATGGCAACACGCCCGTAGCACGCGCTCCAGCAGGTGTATCTCACTGGTCATGATGGCAACACGCCCGTAGCACGCGCTCCAGCAGGTGTATCTCACTGTTCATGATGGCAACACCCGCCCGTAGCACGCGCTCCCAGCAGGTGTATCTCACTGGTCATGATGGCAACACGCCCGTAGCACGCGCTCCAGCAGGTGTATCTCACTGGTCATGATGGCAACACCCGCCCGTAGCACGCGCTCCAGCAGGTGTATCTCACTGGTCATGATGGCAACACCCGCCCGTAGCACGCGCTCCAGCAGGTGTATCTCACTGGTCATGATGGCAACACCCGCCCGTAGCACGCTCTCCACCAGGTGTATCTCACTGGTCATGATGGCAACACCCGCCCGTAGCATGCGCTCCAGCAGGTGTATCTCACTGGTCATGATGGCAACACCCGCCCGTAGCACGCGCTCCAGCATGTGTATCTCACTGGTCATGATGGCAACACCCGCCCGTAGCACGCGCTCCAGCAGGCGTATCTCACTGGTCATGATGGCAACACCCGCCCGTAGCACGCGCTCCAGCAGGTGTATCTCACTGGTCATGATGGCAACACCCGCCCGTAGCACGCGCTCCAGCAGGTGTATCTCACTGGTCATGATGGCAACACCCGCCCGTAGCACGCGCTCCAGCAGGTGTATCTCACTGGTCATCCCTAAAGCCAACACCTCATTTGGCCGCCTTTCCTTCCAGTTCTCTTCTTAATTCATTGACCATCAATACTGCCCGTGACCCCCGACCCCCCCCCCCCCCACCTGCATCATGTTATCCTGTTTGCTGATTCATTGTAGCCATTCCTGTGTGGAAAGGCCTGTCCAAATAAACCAGGCAGGCTTATGGGCAGGCTTAGTGGCTGATGACATCACCGATGGTGAGAGGAGGAGGTGAAGGGACTGATGGGAATGAACAGCAGCCTCTTACAGATGATCCAACAGCATAGGGGAACCCTCCATAAAGAGGTGTCAATATCTGAGAAAATCTTTTAACCTATGTGTCCTGGTCTAGAGAGAGAGAGAGGTCAAACAGTAACAACAGGTGTGGGACATTTGAACTAGGATCCACCACCATCATGAGAGAGGAAGACAAGGCAAACCAAAACAACGATGAATAACAACATCCTGGTTTCGTTCTTCTCATTAAGGTGAAGGTTTCTTTCTGCCTCATGGTTTCAAGGTTAATGGCTGTGTGCTTGACCTGCATTTGGAATTCCAATGAAAGTCATCACATCTTGGTGTGTGTCTTACACACATTGATACACTGGCACACACACACGCACACACACACACACACACACACACACACACACACACACACAGGACATGCTGGGATCTCTTTTGCAGACTGATGAGCTTTCTGGACCATTAACCTGAGCATGGTCCAGTACGCTTTGTCAAGAACACTGCAAAACCTATTGATTCTTCAGCAAGGAGAAGAAGCCAAATCCTTATGTTTTGCTTACTTTACAATTCTTGGGAGCGTCTTTGGAGGGAGAGATATCCGGTCTCATTTTGAGTGTTCCTCGTAGAGAGCTTACCGAGTCTTTTACAGCTCCAGTGATAAGTGGAGGTTTTAAAAAAGGTGCTTAGACGTGCAACTCATCCAGCAGACAGTCCATCCGTCCATCCCACATAGTAATCTACTGAAAGTGTAGAGACAATCACATCATGGACCTGTGTCTCTTGATATGACACTACTTGAGTCAGGATGCCTCTTTTGGGGGGCTGTTTTGTGCTGCCTAACTCCTGTATGACCCTTCAACCGCCTTGGTTCATCACAGCAGCACAAGTGGAAGAAGATGTCTCTTTCCCTTTGACCTGGTATTCTCTATCCCCCGGCCCTGGCTTTCTCTCTCCCCTTGACCTGGCTTTCTCCCTCTCCCCCTGCCCTGGCTTTCTCAATTCAATTCAATTCAAGGGGCTTTCTCTCCCCCCCTGGCCCTGGCTTTCTCTCTCCCCTTGACCTGGCTTTCTCTCTCCCCTTGACCTGGCTTTCTCTCTCCCCTTGACCTGGCTTTCTCTCTCCCCTTGACCTGGCTTTCTCTCTCCCCCTGGCCCTGGCTTTCTCTCTCCCCTTGACCTGGCTTTCTCTCTCCCCTTGACCTGGCTTTCTCTCTCCCCTTGACCTGGCTTTCTCTCTCCCCCTGGCCCTGGCTTTCTCTCTCTCCCCCTGCCCTGGCTTTCTCTCTCCCCCTGGCCCTGGCTTTCTCTCTCCCTTGACCTGGCTTTCTCTCTCCCCTTGACCTGGCTTTCTCTCTCCCCTTGACCTGGCTTTCTCTCTCTCCCCTTGACCTGGCTTTCTCTCTCTCCCCTTGACCTGGCTTTCTCTCTCCCCCTGGCCCTGGCTTTCTCTCCTCTCTCCCCCTGGCCCTGGCTTTCTTTCCTCTCTCCCCCTGGCCCTGGCTTTCTCTCCTCTCCCCCCTGGCCCTGGCTTTCTCTCCTCTCTCCCCCTGCCCCTGGCTTTCTCTCCTCTCTCCCCCGGCCCTGGCTTTCTCTCCTCTCTCCCCCTGGCTCTGGCTTTCTCTTTTCCCCTGGCTCTGGCTTTCTCTTTTTCCCCTGGCTCTGGCTTCCTCTCTCTCCCTGGTTCTGGCTTTCTCTCTCTCTCTCCCTAGCCCTGGCATTCTCTCTCTCTCCCAGGCCCTGGCCTTCTCTCTCTCTCCCCCTGGCCCTGGCTTTCTCTCCTCTCTCCCCCTGGCCCTGGCTTTCTCTCTATGCCTGCCCTGGTGTCCTCTCTCCCCCTGGCCCTGGCTTTCTCTCATCTCTCCCCCTGACCCTGGCTTTCTCTCTATCCCTACCCTGGCGTCCTCTCTCCCCCTGGCCCTGGCTTTCTCTCCTCTCTCCCCCTGGCCCTGGCTTTCTATCCTCTCTCCCCCTGGCCCTGGCTTTCTCTCCTCTCTCCCCCTGGCCTTGGCTTTCTCTCTATCCCTGCCCTGGCTTTCTCTCTATCCCTGCCCTGGCGTCCTCTCTCCCCCTGGCCCTGGCTTTCTCTCCTCTCTCCCCCCTGGCCCTGGCTTTCTCTCCTCTCTCCCCCTGGCCCTGGCTTTCTCTCCTCTCTCCCCCTGGCCCTGGTTTTCTCTCCTCTCCCCCCTGGCCCTGGTTTTCTCTCCTCTCTCCCCCTGGTCCTGGCTTTCTCTCCTCTCTCCCCCTGGCCCTGGCTTTCTCTCTCCCCTTGACCTGGCTTTCTCTCTCCCCTTGACCTGGCTTTCTCTCTCCCCTTGACCTGGCTTTCTCTCTCCCCCTGGCCCTGGCTTTCTCTCTCCCCCTGGCCCTGGCTTTCTCTCTCTCCCCCTGCCCTGGCTTTCTCTCTCCCCCTGGCCCTGGCTTTCTCTCTCCCTTGACCTGGCTTTCTCTCTCCCCTTGACCTGGCTTTCTCTATCCCCTTGACCTGGCTTTCTCTCTCCCCCTGCATGGGCTTTCTATCTCTCCTTGACCAGGCATTCTCTCTCCCCCTGGCTCTGGCTTTCTCTTTTCCCCTGGCCCTGGCTTTCTCTCCTCTCTCTCCCTGGCCCTGGCTTTCTCTCCTCTAAACCCATGGCTCTGGCTTTCTCTCTATCCCTGCCCTGGCTTTCTCTCTATCCCTGCCCAGGCGTCCACTCTCCCCCTGGTCCTGGCTTTCTCTCCCCTCTCCCCCTGGTCCTGGCTTTCTCTCCTCTCTCCCCTGGCCCTGGCTTTCTTTCCTCTCTCCCCCTGGCCCTGGCTTTCTCTCCTCTCCCCCCTGGCCCTGGCTTTCTCTCCTCTCTCCCCCTGTCCCTGGCTTTCTCTCCTCTCTCCCCCTGGCCCTGGCTTTCTCTCCTCTCTCCCCCTGGCCCTGGTTTTCTCTCCTCTCTCCCCCTGGCCCTGGCTTTCTCTCCTCTCTCCCCCTGGCCCTGGCTTTCTCTCCTCTCTCCCCCTGGCCCTGGCTTTCTCTCCTCTCTCCCCCTGGCCCTGGCTTTCTCTCCTCTCTCCCCCTGGCCCTGGCTTTCTCTCCTCTCTCCCCCTGGCCCTGGCTTTCTCTCCTCTCTCCCCCTGGCCCTGGCTTTCTCTCCTCTCTCCCCCTGGCCCTGGCTTTCTCTCCTCTCTCCCCCTGGCCCTGGCTTTCTCTCTCCCCTTGACCTGGCTTTCTCTCTCCCCTTGACCTGGCTTTCTCTCTCCCCCTGGCCCTGGCTTTCTCTCTCCCCCTGGCCCTGGCTTTCTCTTTTCCCCTGGCTCTGGCTTTCTCTTTTCCCCTGGCTCTGGCTTCCTCTCTCTCCCTGGTTCTGGCTTTCTCTCTCTCTCTCTCTCCCTGGCCCTGGCTTTCTCTCTCTCTCTCCCAGGCCCTGGCTTTCTCTCTCTCTCCCAGGCCCTGGCCTTCTCTCTCTCTTCCCCTGGCCCTGGCTTTCTCTCCTCTCTTCTCCGGCCCTGGCTTTCTCTCCTCTCTCCCCCTGGCTCTGGCTTTCTCTTTTCCCCTGGCTCTGGCTTTCTCTTTTCCCCTGGCTCTGGCTTCCTCTCTCTCCCTGGTTCTGGCTTTCTCTCTCTCTCCCTGGCCCTGGCTTTCTCTCCTCTCTCCCCCTGGCCCTGGCTTTCTCTCTATGCCTGCCCTGGTGTCCTCTCTCCCCCTGGCCCTGGCTTTCTCTCATCTCTCCCCCTGACCCTGGCTTTCTCTCTATCCCTACCCTGGCGTCCTCTCTCCCCCTGGCCCTGGCTTTCTCTCCTCTCTCCCCCTGGCCCTGGCTTTCTCTCCTCTCTCCCCCTGGCCCTGGCTTTCTCTCCTCTCTCCCCCTGGCCTTGGCTTTCTCTCTATCCCTGCCCTGGCTTTCTCTCTATCCCTGCCCTGGCGTCCTCTCTCCCCCTGGCCCTGGCTTTCTCTCCTCTCTCCCCCTGGCCCTGGCTTTCTCTCCTCTCCCCCTGGCCCTGGCTTTCTCTCCTCTCTCCCCCTGGCCCTGGTTTTCTCTCCTCTCTCCCCCTGGCCCTGGTTTTCTCTCCTCTCTCCCCCTGGCCCTGGCTTTCTCTCCTCTCTCCCCCTGGCCCTGGCTTTCTCTCTCCCCTTGACCTGGCTTTCTCTCTCCCCTTGACCTGGCTTTCTCTCTCCCCTTGACCTGGCTTTCTCTCCCCCCTGGCCCTGGCTTTCTCTCTCCCCCTGGCCCTGGCTTTCTCTCTCTCCCCTGCCCTGGCTTTCTCTCTCCCCCTGGCCCTGGCTTTCTCTCTCCCTTGACCTGGCTTTCTCTCTCCCCTTGACCTGGCTTTCTCTATCCCCTTGACCTGGCTTTCTCTCTCCCCCTGCATGGGCTTTCTATCTCTCCTTGACCAGGCATTCTCTCTCCCCCTGGCTCTGGCTTTCTCTTTTCCCTGGCCCTGGCTTTCTCTCCTCTCTCTCCCTGGCCCTGGCTTTCTCTCCTCTAAACCCATGGCTCTGGCTTTCTCTCTATCCCTGCCCTGGCTTTCTCTCTATCCCTGCCCAGGCGTCCACTCTCCCCCTGGTCCTGGCTTTCTCTCCCCTCTCCCCCTGGTCCTGGCTTTCTCTCCTCTCTCCCCCTGGCCCTGGCTTTCTTTCCTCTCTCCCCCTGGCCCTGGCTTTCTCTCCTCTCCCCCCTGGCCCTGGCTTTCTCTCCTCTCTCCCCCTGTCCCTGGCTTTCTCTCCTCTCTCCCCCTGTCCCTGGCTTTCTCTCCTCTCTCCCCCGGCCCTGGCTTTCTCTCCTCTCTCCCCCTGGCTCTGGCTTTCTCTTTTCCCCTGGCTTTCTCTTTTTCCCCTGGCTCTGGCTTCCTCTCTCTCCCTGGTTCTGGCTTTCTCTCTCTCTCTCCCTGGCCCTGGCTTTCTCTCTCGCTCCCAGGCCCTGGCCTTCTCTCTCTCTCCCCCTGGCCCTGGCTTTCTCTCCTCTCTCCCCCTGGCCCTGGCTTTCGCTCTATGCCTGCCCTGGTGTCCTCTCTCCCCCTGGCCCTGGCTTTCTCTCATCTCTCCCCCTGACCCTGGCTTTCTCTCTATCCCTACCCTGGCGTCCTCTCTCTCCCTGGTCCTGGCTTTCTCTCCTCTCTCCCCCTGGCCCTGGCTTTCTTTCCTCTCTCCCCCTGGCCCTGGCTTTCTCTCCTCTCCCCCCTGGCCCTGGCTTTCTCTCCTCTCTCCCCCTGTCCCTGGCTTTCTCTCCTCTCCCCCCGGCCCTGGCTTTCTCTCCTCTCTCCCCCTGGCTCTGGCTTTCTCTTTTCCCCTGGCTCTGGCTTTCTCTTTTTCCCCTGGCTCTGGCTTCCTCTCTCTCCCTGGTTCTGGCTTTCTCTCTCTCTCTCCCTGGCCCTGGCTTTCTCTCTCTCTCCCAGGCCCTGGCCTTCTCTCTCTCTCCCCCTGGCCCTGGCTTTCTCTCCTCTCTCCCCCTGGCTTTCGCTCTATGCCTGCCCTGGTGTCCTCTCTCCCCCTGGCCCTGGCTTTCTCTCATCTCTCCCCCTGACCCTGGCTTTCTCTCTATCCCTACCCTGGCGTCCTCTCTCTCCCTGGCCCTGGCTTTCTCTCCTCTCTCCCCCTGGCCCTGGTTTTCTCTCCTCTCTCCCCCTGGCCCTGGCTTTGTCTCCTCTCTCCCCCTGGCCCTGGCTTTCTCTCCTCTCTCCCCCTGGCCCTGGCTTTCTCCCTCTCTCCCCCTGGCCCTGGCTTTCTCTCCTCTCTCCCCCTGGCCCTGGCTTTCTCTCCTCTCTCCCCCTGGCCCTGGCTTTCTCTCCTCTCTCCCCCTGGCCCTGGCTTTCTCTCCTCTCTCCCCCTGGCCCTGGCTTTCTCTCCTCTCTCCCCCTGGCCCTGGCTTTCTCTCTCCCCTTGACCTGGCTTTCTCTCTCCCCTTGACCTGGCTTTCTCTCTCCCCCTGGCCCTGGCTTTCTCTCTCCCCCTGGCTCTGGCTTTCTCTTTTCCCCTGGCTCTGGCTTCCTCTCTCTCCCTGGTTCTGGCTTTCTCTCTCTCTCTCTCTCCCTGGCCCTGGCTTTCTCTCTCTCTCCCAGGCCCTGGCTTTCTCTCTCTCTCCCAGGCCCTGGCCTTCTCTCTCTCTTCCCCTGGCCCTGGCTTTCTCTCCTCTCTTCTCCGGCCCTGGCTTTCTCTCCTCTCTCCCCCTGGCTCTGGCTTTCTCTTTTCCCCTGGCTCTGGCTTTCTCTTTTTCCCCTGGCTCTGGCTTCCTCTCTCTCCCTGGTTCTGGCTTTCTCTCTCTCTCCCTGGCCCTGGCTTTCTCTCCTCTCCCCCTGGCCCTGGCTTTCTCTCTATGCCTGCCCTGGTGTCCTCTCTCCCCCTGGCCCTGGCTTTCTCTCATCTCTCCCCCTGACCCTGGCTTTCTCTCTATCCCTACCCTGGCGTCCTCTCTCCCCCTGGCCCTGGCTTTCTCTCCTCTCTCCCCCTGGCCCTGGCTTTCTCTCCTCTCTCCCCCTGGCCCTGGCTTTCTCTCCTCTCTCCCCCTGGCCTTGGCTTTCTCTCTATCCCTGCCCTGGCTTTCTCTCTATCCCTGCCCTGGCGTCCTCTCTCCCCCTGGCCCTGGCTTTCTCTCCTCTCTCCCCCTGGCCCTGGCTTTCTCTCCTCTCCCCCTGGCCCTGGCTTTCTCTCCTCTCTCCCCCTGGCCCTGGCTTTCTCTCCTCTCTCCCCCTGGCCCTGGTTTCTCTCCTCTCTCCCCCTGGCCCTGGCTTTCTCTCCTCTCTCCCCCTGGCCCTGGCTTTCTCTCCTCTCTATCCCTGCCCTGGCTTTCTCTCTATCCCTGCCCTGGCTTTCTCTCTATCCCTGTCCTTGCGTCCACTCTATCCCTGCCCAGGCGTCCACTCTCTCCCTGGCCCTGGCTTTCTCTCCTCTCTCCCCCTGGCCCTGGTTTTCTCTCCTCTCTCCCCCTGGCCCTGGCTTTCTCTCCTCTCTCCCCCTGGCCCTGGCTTTCTCTCCTCTCTCCCCCTGGCCCTGGCTTTCTCTCCTCTCTCCCCCTGGCCCTGGCTTTCTCTCCTCTCTCCCCCTGGCCCTGGCCTTCTCTCTCTCCCCTGGCCCTGGCTTTCTCTCCTCTCTCCCCGGCCCTGGCTTTCTCTCCTCTCTCCCCCTGGCTCTGGCTTTCTCTTTTCCCCTGGCTCTGGCTTTCTCTTTTCCCCTGGCTCTGGCTTCCTCTCTCTCCCTGGTTCTGGCTTTCTCTCTCTCTCCCTGGCCCTGGCTTTCTCTCCTCTCTCCCCCTGGCCCTGGCTTTCTCTCTATGCCTGCCCTGGTGTCCTCTCTCCCCCTGGCCCTGGCTTTCTCTCATCTCTCCCCCTGACCCTGGCTTTCTCTCTATCCCTACCCTGGCGTCCTCTCTCCCCCTGGCCCTGGCTTTCTCTCCTCTCTCCCCCTGGCCCTGGCTTTCTCTCCTCTCTCCCCCTGGCCCTGGCTTTCTCTCCTCTCTCCCCCTGGCCCTGGCTTTCTCTCCTCTCTCCCCCTGGCCCTGGCCTTCTCTCTCTCTTCCCCTGGCCCTGGCTTTCTCTCCTCTCTCCCCCGGCCCTGGCTTTCTCTCCTCTCTCCCCCTGGCTCTGGCTTTCTCTTTTCCCCTGGCTCTGGCTTTCTCTTTTTCCCCTGGCTCTGGCTTCCTCTCTCTCCCTGGTTCTGGCTTTCTCTCTCTCTCCCTGGCCCTGGCTTTCTCTCCTCTCTCCCCCTGGCCCTGGCTTTCTCTCTATGCCTGCCCTGGTGTCCTCTCTCCCCCTGGCCCTGGCTTTCTCTCATCTCTCCCCCTGACCCTGGCTTTCTCTCTATCCCTACCCTGGCGTCCTCTCTCCCCCTGGCCCTGGCTTTCTCTCCTCTCTCCCCCTGGCCCTGGCTTTCTCTCCTCTCTCCCCTGGCCCTGGCTTTCTCTCTATCCCTGCCCTGGCTTTCTCTCTATCCCTGCCCTGGCGTCCTCTCTCCCCCTGGCCCTGGCTTTCTCTCCTCTCTCCCCCTGGCCCTGGCTTTCTCTCCTCTCCCCCCCTGGCCCTGGCTTTCTCTCCTCTCTCCCCCTGGCCCTGGCTTTCTCTCCTCTCTCCCCCTGACCCTGGCTTTCTCTCCTCTCTCCCCCTGGCTCTGGCTTTCTCTTTTTCCCCTGGCTCTGGCTTCCTCTCTCTCCCTGGTTCTGGCTTTCTCTCTCTCTCCCTGGCCCTGGCTTTCTCTACTCTCTCCCCCTGGCCCTGGCTTTCTCTCTATGCCTGCCCTGGTGTCCTCTCTCCCCCTGGCCCTGGCTTTCTCTCATCTCTCCCCCTGACCCTGGCTTTCTCTCTATCCCTACCCTGGCGTCCTCTCTCCCCCTGGCCCTGGCTTTCTCTCCTCTCTCCCCCTGGCCCTGGCTTTCTCTCCTCTCTCCCCCTGGCCCTGGCTTTCTCTCTATCCCTGCCCTGGCTTTCTCTCTATCCCTGCCCTGGCGTCCTCTCTCCCCCTGGCTTTCTCTCCCCCTGGCCCTGGCTTTCTCTCCTCTCCCCCCTGGCCCTGGCTTTCTCTCCTCTCTCCCCCTGGCCCTGGCTTTCTCTCCTCTCTCCCCCTGACCCTGGCTTTCTCTCCTCTCTCCCCCTGGCCCTGGCTTTCTCTCCTCTCTCCCCCTGGCCCTGGCTTTCTCTCCTCTCTATCCCTGCCCTGGCTTTCTCTCTATCCCTGCCCTGGCTTTCTCTCTATCCCTGCCCTGGCGTCCTCTCTCCCCCTGGCTTTCTCTCCCCCTGGCCCTGGCTTTCTCTCCTCTCTCCCCCTGGCCCTGGCTTTCTCTCCTCTCTCCCCCTGACCCTGGCTTTCTCTCCTCTCTCCCCCTGGCCCTGGTTTTCTCTCCTCTCTCCCCCTGGCCCTGGCTTTCTCTCCTCTCTCCCCCTGGCCCTGGCTTTCTCTCCTCTCTCCCCCTGGCCCTGGCTTTCTCTCCTCTCTCCCCCTGGCCCTGGCTTTCTCTCCTCTCTCCCCCTGGCCCTGGCCTTCTCTCTCTCTTCCCCGGCCCTGGCTTTCTCTCCTCTCTCCCCCGGCCCTGGCTTTCTCTCCTCTCTCCCCCTGGCTCTGGCTTTCTCTTTTCCACTGGCTCTGGCTTTCTCTTTTTCCCCTGGCTCTGGCTTCCTCTCTCTCCCTGGTTCTGGCTTTCTCTCTCTCTCCCTGGCCCTGGCTTTCTCTCCTCTCTCCCCCTGGCCCTGGCTTTCTCTCTATGCCTGCCCTGGTGTCCTCTCTCCCCCTGGCCCTGGCTTTCTCTCATCTCTCCCCCTGACCCTGGCTTTCTCTCTATCCCTACCCTGGCGTCCTCTCTCCCCCTGGCCCTGGCTTTCTCTCCTCTCTCCCCCTGGCCCTGGCTTTCTCTCCTCTCTCCCCCTGGCCCTGGCTTTCTCTCCTCTCTCCCCCTGGCCCTGGCTTTCTCTCTCCCCCTGGCCCTGGCCTTCTCTCTCTCCCCCTGGCCCTGGCTTTCTCTCCTCTCTCCCCCGGCCCTGGCTTTCTCTCCTCTCTCCCCCTGGCTCTGGCTTTCTCTTTTCCCCTGGCTCTGGCTTTCTCTTTTCCCCTGGCTCTGGCTTCCTCTCTCTCCCTGGTTCTGGCTTTCTCTCTCTCCCCTGGCCCTGGCTTTCTCTCCTCTCTCCCCCTGGCCCTGGCTTTCTCTCTATGCCTGCCCTGGTGTCCTCTCTCCCCCTGGCCCTGGCTTTCTCTCATCTCTCCCCCTGACCCTGGCTTTCTCTCTATCCCTAACCTGGCGTCCTCTCTCCCCCTGGCCCTGGCTTTCTCTCCTCTCTCCCCCTGGCCCTGGCTTTCTCTCCTCTCTCCCCCTGACCCTGGCTTTCTCTCCTCTCTCCCCCTGACCCTGGCTTTCTCTCCTCTCTCCCCCTGGCCCTGGCTTTCTCTCCTCTCTCCCCCTGGCCCTGGCTTTCTCTCCTCTCTATCCCTGCCCTGGCTTTCTCTCTATCCCTGCCCTGGCTTTCTCTCTATCCCTGCCCAGGCGTCCACTCTCTCCCTGGCCCTGGCTTTCTCTCCTCTCTCCCCCTGGCCCTGGCTTTCTCTCCTCTCTCCCCCTGGCCCTGGCTTTCTCTCCTCTCTCCCCCTGGCCCTGGCTTTCTCTCCTCTCTCCCCCTGGCCCTGGCTTTCTCTCCTCTCTCCCCCTGGCCCTGGCTTTCTCTCCTCTCTCCCCTGGCCCTGGCTTTCTCTCCTCTCTCCCCCTGGCCCTGGCTTTCTCTCCTCTCTCCCCCTGGCCCTGGCTTTCTCTCCTCTCTCCCCCTGGCCCTGGCTTTCTCTCCTCTCCCCCCCGGCCCTGGCTTTCTCTCCTCTCCCCCGGCCCTGGCTTTCTCTCCTCTCTCCCCCCTGCCCTGGCTTTCTCTCCTCTCTCCCCCTGCCCTGGCTTTCTCTCCTCTCTCCCCCCTGCCCTGGCTTTCTCTCCTCTCTCCCCCTGGCCCTGGCCCTGGCTTTCTCTCTCCCCCCTGCCCTGGCTTTCTCTCTCCCCCTGGCCCTGGCTTTCTCTCTCCCCCCTGGCCCTGGCTTTCTCTCTCCCCCTGGCCCTGGCTTTCTCTCTCCCCCTGCCCTGGCCCTGGCTTTCTCTCTCCCCTCGTTCAGTAACGAGAAGGAGGGAGGAAGGGGCGGAAGATGAGAATCTGGCTCTGGGCGCTGAGTGATGTCATGCTGAGATGATTCATGTGTTGTGCAGTTGGAAGGCAGTAATATTTTATGCCTTGTTTTGTGGTGGTGGCGGCTGGAAGCAGTGGCATGGAGAAGACTGTACAGTGTATAATGTTTTCCTCTGTGGTCTGTTTGTTTAGAGCAGACTAGGTCCTCACTCAGTTCTTTGCTTGGAGCTAGCCTAGCTATTACCCAGCATTCCTGTTACTTTATGTCCCACCTCTGCGCCTGTCAGTCTCTGGTCTATTTGAGTCATGTGGTTGGGCTTTAGGAGAATGCAGGTTCCGAACTGGCTGGAGAGAACATGAAGCGCTGACAATCAGTCCACTGAAGGATTATGTAACAAGTTATAGTAGGGATGGCAGGGAGCATAGCGGTTAAGAGCGTTGGGCCTGTAACAGAAAGGTTGCTGGTTTGAATCCCCGAGCCGGCAAGGTGGGGAAAAAAATCTGCCAATCTGCCCTTGAGCAAGGCAGTTAACACCAAACAACAAATTGCTCCCTGGGTGCCGATGACATTGATTAAGGCAGTCCCTGCACCTCTCTGATTCAGAGGGGAAGTGAAAGACGCATTTCAGATAAATGCATTCAGTTGTGCAACTGACTAGGTAACCCCTTTCCCTAATGAATGTAATAGTGTAGCGGTAGTAAGCGTTCAGGAAGAGGAGCAGATACCCGAGCAGCACCAACCCAGGTGCTGTGGCTAAAGGTTTTATCCAGATAGCTATCAAGTTGTGCACTCATGCAGTGAAGGGTATGGACATTGCCGATGGGCAATGAGTTTAGGCTAGCACTCAGGGTTATCATCAAGTCCATCCTCTACTCTCAAGGCTAACATCAATGTCTCAGGGGTGTTGGGATAATAACCATCATTTTATCTGAACTCAATGGTCAGATTCTCTGGAAACCAAGATTGAACTCTTTGACGTTTAAACTAAAGGATAAATACAAAATAAATGGCTTTGTCCATTCATAAATACAGTCCATGGTAAAACCTCTGGCCTCACAGACAATATTAGTTTTGAGTTGTGAGGTGTTTGCGTATCGTCCCAGACAGAGAAAGAGGGGTTTCCCTCTCCATTGTTGCATTGTGGTCCGGGAGGTTTGTGTTTGTCTGTATTCTGTCAATCACATATTTAAATCAATGTCATTTAGTTTTGGTTTATTCCCCTCAACGAGGGTAGCTAGCCTCGGTAGCTAAGTCATTTCATATCTCTGATTGCCTTTCATTTGCAAACCAAGCTGGTGAGTTTATGAGTACCTACACCTGTGACAGCAGGGCCATTCCCTCTGTGTTGCAGTGCCACACTACAATGACACTGCGGTGAGCCTAAGTTAACAACTCCTTAAGTAACCTAGCTCCCCCAGGTTAACAACTCCTTAAGTAACCTAGCTCCCCTAGGTTAACAACTCCTTAAGTAACCTAGCTCCCCTAGGTTAACAACTCCTTAAGTAACCAAGCTCCCCTAGGTTAACAACTCCTTAAGTAACATAGCTCCCCTAGGTTAACAACTCCTTAAGTAACCAAGCTCCCCTAGGTTAACAACTCCTTAAGTAACCAAGCTCCCCTAGGTTAACAACTCCTTAAGTAACCAAGCTCCCCAAGGTAAACAACACCTTAGGTAACATAGCTCCCCAAGGTAAACAACTCCTTAGGTAACCTAGCTCCTCTAGGTAAACATCTCCTTAGGTAACCTAGCTCCCCTAGGTAAGCAACTCATTGGGTAACCTAGCTCCCCAAGGTAAACAACTCATTGGGTAACCTAGCTCCCCAAGGTAAACAACTCATTGGGTAACCTAGCTCCCCATGTAAACAACTCCTTAGGTAACCTAGCTCCCCAAGGTAAACAACTCCTTAGGTAACCTAGCTCCAAGGTAAACAACTCATTGGGTAACCATCTCCCCTAGGTAAACAACTCCTTAGGTAACATAGCTCCCCAAGGTAAACAACTCATTGGGTAACCCAGCTCCCCTAGGTAAACATCTCCTTAGGTAACCTAGCTCCCCTAGGTAAGCAACTCATTGGGTAACCTAGCTCCCCTAGGTAAACAACTCATTGGGTAACCTAGCTCCCCTAGGTAAACATCTCCTTAGGTAACCTAGCTCCCCAAGGTAAACAACTCCTTAGGTAACCTAGCTCCCCAAGGTAAACAACTCATTGGGTAACCTAGCTCCCCAAGGTAAACAACTCATTGGGTAACCTAGCTCCCCATGTAAACAACTCCTTAGGTAACCTAGCTCCCCAAGGTAAACAACTCCTTAGGTAACCTAGCTCCAAGGTAAACAACTCATTGGGTAACCTAGCTCCCCTAGGTAAACAACTCCTTAGGTAACCTAGCTCCAAGGTAAACAACTCATTGGGTAACCTAGCTCCCCTAGGTAAACAACTCATTAGGTAACCTAGCTCCCCTAGGTAAACAACTCATTGGGTAACCTAGCTCCCCTAGGTAAACAACTCATTGGGTAACCTAGCTCCCCTAGGTAAACAACTCATTGGGTAACCTAGCTCCCCAAGGTAAACAACTCACTGGGTAACCTAGCTCCCCAAGGTAAACAACTCATTGGGTAACCTAGCTCCCCAAGGTAAACAACTCACTGGGTAACCTAGCTCCCCAAGGTAAACAACTCATTGGGTAACCTAGGTAAACAACTCATTGGGTAACCTAGCTCCCCAAGGTAAACAACTCATTGGGTAACCTAGCTCCCCTAGGTAAACAACTCATTGGGTAACCTAGCTCCCCTAGGTAAACAACTTTCACAGCAGTAACTATTCCTTTTATTGTGATTCAAATATTCCATACTGTTTTTATCTCAATGCCCTAAAGCATTTTTACTATGTAAATAAAACATACCGTTACACTGACATAACGATAAAGATCATGCTTATCTCAGAGCACCTGTTACAAAAACACACCACAGCTCTATGTCTACATATCGTACCTGTAAACATACCTCTCCAACCCCTTCAACAAACACAATTATCAGGTTTATTATGGGACTTATCAGAGCATCCCTGGCTTGAAGCCTGTTGGAGCAGGTGAATGAACGCACACACATGGAGGCAGCAGATGCTGCGCTGTTCAGGCAGACAAGCCTGATCCAATATGATTGGCTATGATTATAGCATGTAAGTTGATAGCAGGGGGAATAGAGACAGCCTATTGGGACGTCAATGCTCCCTGTGTGTGAGTTTGTGTGTGTTCAGTCACAGCAGCAGCAGGTATTGGGTTGATGGGATGAGGGACTTATGAGGGGCTGTGGTAGAGGAACACCTGGGGTAGGCTACAGGGGAGAGACACAGGTTTGGATAAGAGTGGCTAGTCACATCTAGGAGGAGGGAAACATTTCCAAGCTTAACTCAATGTGTTCTATAACTAGTGTGCTCTAAGTCATTTGTAGCCAATTACTTCAGTGACCTCGAGAGGCTCGTCCTGGGTCACACAGAAAGAGAGATGAAGGAGTGAGGGAGAGAAATAAAAAAGGGGAGAGGGAAATAGAAAGAGAGAAAGATAGATAGGGAGAGAGGGAAGGAGAGCAGACAGGAAGAGAGGACTAAATGGTGTTGGGGAGGAGGCACCTAATCGTCTATTGCAGCATGTAATGACAAGCTTACTCCACATCAATCTGTCATTATGAAGAGCTATTTCTGTTCTGCAGGCATCAGCGGCACTTTTCTAAGACTACTGGTTGACTACTGTAGGAGGAGAGAGGCAGGTATTAAGTAGATAATCAGGTCTGGCCACGAACAAGGGTGAGAAGGATGGATCACCAATATCTCTACCTACAGTACCACCGTTGTGATGGTAGACTATAGGATATGATATCTCTACCTACAGTACACCATTGTGATGGTAGACTATAGGATATGATATCTCTACCTACAGTACACCGTTGTGATGGTAGACTATAGGATATGATATCTCTACCTACAGTACACCGTTGTGATGTTAGACTATAGGATATGATATCTCTACCTACAGTACACCGTTGTGATGGTAGGCTATAGGAGATGATATCTCTACCTACATTACATCGTTCTGATGGTAGGCTATAGGATATGATATCTCTACCTACAGTACACCATTGTGATGTTAGACTATAGGATATGATATCTCTACCTACAGTACACCGTTCTGATGGTAGGCTATAGGAGATGATATCTCTACCTACAGTACCACCGTTGTGATGGTAGGCTATAGGATATGATATTTCTACCTACAGTACACCGTTCTGATGGTAGGCTATAGGAGATGATATCTCTACCTACACAGTTCAGGAATGGTATGAAATACATCAAAGACATGGTTGCCAGGTGTATGATGCCATTCCATTAGCTCTGTTCCAGACATTATGATGAGACATTCTCCCCTCAGCAGCATCCACTGCTCTATACTATATAATTAAATCCTCCAATCATGCATTTCAACTGAGCTTTGTAGGCAAAGCCAGTCCACTGATGGAAATTCACCCTTTTCCTGTTTTTTTATGGAATGTGTCCTAAATGGCCCCTTATTTCCTATATTGTCCACTACCTTTGACCAGATACCTATGGTGAATAAAGGGCCATATAGGATGCAAACATACTGATAATAAAATGATATATAATGAACATAATATAGCAAGTTAGATGTGTATGGTTCATTTCAGCCATGAGCAGAATGTGAAGGTAAGGCGTTCCTGTTAGTGGTGACATAGCAAGGTTTCGCTTCTGGCCCTTTTTTAACTGATATTCTTCTCAGCCTACTGCTGCAGTAAACAATGAAATGTGACCTTTATTTAACTAGGCAAGTCAGTTAAGAACAAATTCTTCTTTACAATGACAGCCTACCCCAGCCAAACATGGATGACGCTGGGCAAATTGTGCACCGCCATATGGGACTCCCGATCACGGCCGGATGTGATACAGCCTGGATTCAAACCAAGGACTGCGGTGACGCCTCCTGCACTGAGATGCAGTGCCTTATAGACCGCTGCGCCACCCGGGAGCTCATACACACATAAACCAGTCACTACATCTGATATGATTGAGGTCTCTCATAGATGACACAAGTAGGACAATATTAAAGCATTTAATATGATTTACATATAACGTTAATGTACATTTTTCTTACAGATTACTTAGAATAGAATTTCAAATGCATATTTTAGTAAAAAGGAATCCGTTTTGTGGAATGCAGTAGCGAAGTCTTTATCATGTATGTTTTAAATTCTCTGATAAACTCTTTAAGTTGCCACCTAACCACACTGTTGTGTTAATGGAGTTTGATAAAATGGTCTGTTTGTTCTCCAAGGAGTGCTGTAGCCCTCTGAAGCTCTCTCTTCTATCAAAGCCACGTTTGGCTGCTGTAAGTATGAGTAGAGTCACTTTGGTTACGCTGCCCCCTATCTGTCAGATTCATTGTGGCATTATCTTCTCAGTCAAACAACAAGGATCATGTTGTGGAGACAGGATCCTGTAGTTTGTCTTTATGAAGTTAGATATGTTTGTCCTTGGTCACATTCTTGGTAGTGTGGTTTGTGTCTCTGTTTTGGTTGATGATTGATGTTCAAGAATGGATGCAGGTTTCATGAACAAGCAAAGCTTTCAAGACAAACTCAAAGACCGAGTTCACAGACTAAGTCAATGAGTCCCTGATAAGCAAACGACAGCTCAAATAATACAGAACAAATGAGAGACAGGACAATAACAAGAGTAGAAGGAGTGGAAGGGAGCGGAAGTAAAACTCTTCAATTATACATCAGATCTTTCATTTGTGACACTTTCAATGGCCTATTTATCAGCTGAAAGACTGAATCAGCAAAAACCTTGAAACTGCCTTAAGTACTTAAGAATGTGAGGGCTGGGCATTATGCCAAGATAGGGGAGCAGAGAGAGAGGCTTTCTGTGTAGACTCCACTCATCTCCTTACTCATAATAAAACTGTGTATAAATATGCTTTGTGTACAGATGAATACCTCTAATTTATCTCTCTGTCTATCTCTCTCTCTACTGCTGTCACTCTCAGTGGATGTTTTTCAGTCCTAAGGAGTCCTGAGTAGACTATCACTTTCTCTCCTACAGTCATCCTCTATATCACGTGTCAAACTCAGTCCACAGAGTGCCGAGTGTCTATGGGTTTTTCGCTCCACCTTTGTACTCGATTGAAGGTCACTAATTAGAAAGGAACTGCCCTCACCTCGTTGTCTGGGTCTTTACTGAAAGGAATCAACAAAAACCTGCAGACACTCAGCCCTGGAATGAGTTTGACAACCCTGCTGTAGGCTTCCCAATAGAAGACATTCAGATCATTGACTGAAAAGTATTAGGGGAAGGTATAGTGGTGTTACCGGGCAGAATAAAGTATATACCGCTGAAGTGATTGTGCTTAGTTTCTGGTCGTTATGGTGGAGCTAGGATTACACTAACCTCTGTTAAAGTAGTGCACTATTGGGGAATAGGGTGCCATTTGGGACGTACACCAAGAACTCCATGATCTTCTCAGAGGGATCTGAGGATGATGGGCTGGACATCAGTGTCTGTCCTTTGATACCCCTCCTGTTCTGCCTTGATTCCCCCAGTCTCCCTTGACTCTGTGAAGAGTTCATGTTATTCTTCTCAAGCACACAGACAACCCCACTGTACAGACCAGTCACTGTTCTGTCTGGTCCGTGGCCTCAATGGCCTGCCCTGTCTGAGAGATCCCCATTGTGTGCAGTGCGGGGATCATTGGGTAGAGACTGCTTTCCCAGCTGTCTTAGGCACGCAAGGCAAGAGAGAGTGAGGGAGGAGTGACGGATCAGTATCCTAGGGGATTACCATGCAGAAGACATTGATGTTGTTGTGCGCTAGAAGGATTTAGAAGCACTTTACTGATAATAATGCCAGACAGGCAGACAGGCAGGCAGACAGGCAGACAGACAGGCAGGCAGGCAGGCAGACAGGCAGACAGGCAGACAGGCAGACAGGCAGGCAGACAGACAGGCAGACAGGCAGGCAGACAGGCAGACAGACAGGCAGGCAGGCAGACAGGCAGACAGGCAGACAGGAGGAAGAACATTGGAAGCCTAGCAGGACCAGACTTGATGGAAGGAAGAACATTGGAAGCCTAGCAGGACCAGACTTGATGGAAGGAAGAACATTGGAAGCCTAGCAGGACCAGACTTGATGGAAGGAAGAACATTGGAAGCCTAGCAGGACCAGACTTGATGGAAGGAAGAACATTGGAAGCCTAGCAGGACCAGACTTGATGGAAGGAAGAACATTGGAAGCCTAGCAGGACCAGACTTGATGGAAGGAAGAACATTGGAAGCCTAGCAGGACCAGACTTGATGGAAGGAAGAACATTGGAAGCCTAGCAGGACCAGACTTGATGGAAGGAAGAACATTGGAAGCCTAGCAGGACCAGACTTGATGGAAGGAAGAACATTGGAAGCCTAGCAGGACCAGACTTGATGGAAGGAAGAACATTGGAAGCCTAGCAGGACCAGACTTGATGGAAGGAAGAACATTGGAAGCCTAGCAGGACCAGACTTGATGGAAGGAAGAACATTGGAAGCCTAGCAGGACCAGACTTGATGGAAGGAAGAACATTGGAAGCCTAGCAGGACCAGACTTGATGGAAGGAAGAACATTGGAAGCCTAGCAGGACCAGACTTGATGGAAGGAAGAACATTGGAAGCCTAGCAGGACCAGACTTGATGGAAGGAAGAACATTGGAAGCCTAGCAGGACCAGACTTGATGGAAGGAAGAACATTGGAAGCCTAGCAGGACCAGACTTGATGGAAGGAAGAACAAGTGAGGGAGAAAAGAAAAAGCCTCATCCTGAAAGCAGCTTTGTCCTGACAGTCTGAACTCAGCAGCCACCTGCTCTCTTCTCCAGAACAACTTCTCTTCTTTGCTATTGACTGGGTCAAATTTACAAATTGAAGGCCTAATGAAATTTGCAGGAACGAAAGAATAATCACTCTAGCCTCTGGATGTCTTGTAAGTGGCTGAAATTGCAGAAAAGAACTTACAGACTCCAACACTTCATGTAAACAGAATTGTATAATTATCAGCGTGGGTTACAGTTCAACAGTTTTATCCTGAATTGAGGCTTGCATATGCCGTGATCCAGTGACATGTGAGTGAGTGGCAATGAAACTGTGACATCAAACGTGGCATGGCATAAAATGTGTCACGGTCTTACTTACACGTGACAACACTTGAATATGGAACATCTAAGGCTGTGTTTGCACAGGCAACCGAATTCAGATATTTTTCACTAAATTTGGCATAAGAGTTCATCTGATGGATCAAAAGACCAATTAGTGAAGAAAAAAGATCAGAATTGAGGTTCCTGTTTTAACACATGTTCAAAGGCAAATTGAGAAATTGTGCCTGATCTCACTTTCTAGCGTTGTCTTGCCCTTTTAACACTATTAACATTATCCAACAGACACTACACATTAAAGATTCAGTGAGTCCTACGCATTAAAGACTCAGTCAGTCCTACACATTAAAGACTCAGTCAGTCCTACGCATTAAAGACTCAGTCAGTCCTACACATTAAAGATTCAGTCAGTCCTACGCATTAAAGACTCAGTCAGTCCTACACATTAAAGATTCAGTCAGTCCTACACATTAAAGACTGTCAGTCCTACACATTAAAGACTGTCAGTCCTACGCATTAAAGACTCAGTCAGTCCTACACATTAAAGACTCAGTCAGTCCTACACATTAAAGACTCAGTCAGTCCTACACATTAAAGACTCAGTCAGTCCTACACATTAAAGACTCAGTCAGTCCTACACATGAAAGACTCAGTCAGTCCTACACATGAAAGACTCAGTCAGTCCTACACATTAAAGATTCAGTCAGTCCTACACATTAAAGATTCAGTCAGTCCTACACATGAAAGACTCAGTCAGTCCTACACATTAAAGATTCAATCAGTCCTATACATTAAAGACTCAGTCAGTCCTACACATTAAAGATTCAATCAGTCCTACACATTAAAGACTCAGTCAGTCCTACACATTAAAGATTCAATCAGTCCTATACATTAAAGATGGCTTATTTGCATTAAAGATTTGCTTATTTGAGCTGTTCTTGCCATAATATGGACTTGGTCTTTTACCAAATAGGGATATCTTTTGTATACCTCCCATACGTACCTTATTACAACACAACTGATTGGCTCAAATGTATTAAGACGGAAAGAAATTCCACAAATTGTCTTTCAACAAGGCACACCTGTTTATTGAAATACATTCCAGTTGACTACCTCGTGAAGCTGGTAGTGAGAATGGCATGAGTGTGCGAAGCTGGCATCAAACAAAGGGTGGCTACTTTGTAGAATCTCAAGTTTTAAATATTTGTTTCCACAAATTTAAACCCTTGTGTAGTCTTAGCATTCTGTATATTCCCCTTGTCCTAAGTTAAAAAAATGACCCACCTTCACTAAACCCTTAAAATAAAGCAGCATATTTGAATGATAACCCCAAATCTATTTTGCATGAAGAAATAACATGTTGTTCATCACAAACTTTGTGAATATGTGTGTTTTCCCTCATCACAATGCAACAGAATGACTGCATTTAATCAGTGGACACCATTGACTTTTATTACAACAGACCTGTCATAATTGTTTTCTTTACTAAAGTAGAGGTTTATTATTATTCTTGCTGAAGGTACTGCATGGGGTGTAAACAGAATTATTTGTAGCAAGTGATAGCGCTTGTATAGGCTAAGACTTTGCAGATGTATTTCTGACATGTGCAGCACATAGTATTTGTTTTTACCGTCTTTCTTTTGGGGGCAGAATTGGCATCTCCTCCACTTTCCTGCCCCGCTGCAGCCTCAGGTGGATCAGCACAAGATTCAGCCCACCTGAACAACTTTCACAAGTGCTTCAGAGGCTCCTGTGCTGGGGTGGCGCCCTCTTCTTTGAATGTGTGGGGTTACAAGTGCCTTTCCCGGCTGCTCGACCTCCTCTTGTTCCGCTTATCAGGCATCTAGGTAGGGTTGATCTTGTTCCATGTTACAAAGGCACTGTATGAGGAAACATCAATGATGTTATGGAAGATGACCAATCACAAGGTAAGTGACCAATCACCAGGTAAGTTCCAATCCCCAGGTTGTCCACAACTCCTTTGTTGTGGTTGTAGTCCAGGATGATGACTGGCTTCCTGTCCTCACGATCACTGATCTCAGCCGTTTTGTGCAGTGACCACATTCCTGTTCCTCTTTGGGAGGTAAGAAACTAGAGTGGTGGTGGGGGTGAAGGCAAACTTTGATGAGAAGGTCTCTCTCCCCCTTGGTATGAGGAGTGCAGGGGAGCTCTGGCTTGTTCTTTCTAACTGAGCCCACCATGGTGATTCAATCAGTAGCATACAATCTCAATTTCTCATTGTGTGTGTCTGGTTTTTGTGGTGTGTAAATGATTTCATTTATGCTGGGTCAAAAATGACCCTATGACAATCTTCTTACCCTGGTGGTGTACAGCTTTCATGGATATATGAAAAGGCAATCTTTCACTTTTTCTAATGTTGGGGTCACTCTAGGAAAATTAATCAAATTTCAAGTTGAAAAAATATCATTTAGTGGGTTCTCTGCTGTTAAACATAGTGGTGGTTCAATTTTAACCCTTAACAAAACACAAGGGTTAAGAAGGCACAGCTGTTATTGAAATGCATTCCAGGTGACTACCTCATGAAGCTGGTTGAGAGAATGCCAAGAGTGTGCAAAGCTGTCATCAAGGCAAAGGGTGGCTATTTGAATAATCTCAAATATATTTTGATTTGTTTAACACTTTTTTGGTTACCACATGATCCACACGTGTTATTTCATAGTTGGTCTTCACTATTATTCTACAATGTTGAAAATGGAGGGGCTGAGCTGGACCCAAGGAAAGAAGCAAATATCCAAAAATACCCCTAAGCTAGACTAGCCTACATCCATACAGCTAACTAACTAACTAACCAAAAATACAGTGGGTGGTCCGCCCAGTTCTAACTAGTGTTCATAGACAAGGTATTCCTATGGGTAGTGTATGCCCATGGGCAACTTGTCTTGGTTCCCCCTTTTCCCACCATCAAACACCATAACAAATACAATACTCACAGGTGGGGACAACGTGATATGGGGGTGCTAAAGCAAAACAAAAGAACTCAATCCAGAGAAAGAAAGGATGAGAGAAAGAGAGAGAGAGAGAGATTGAGACACAGAGAGATTGAAACACAGAGAAATTGAGGTCCAGGAAAACAACTGAATGGGTTGTTAAACCAAGGGAAAGGGGATGTGATTGGGTAATGGAAACAGGAAGAGGTGTGTCTTCTGATTAGTGTCTGATTGATGACTGATTGGGGAATGATGATTGCCACCTGTGAGGAGGGGGGAAGGAGAGAAAAGAAATACACACACACACACACACACACACACACAGGATACACACAGAACACCTGTATCCTTAACACTGTAGATTCCAATACATGCTGTAAGGGGAATCACAGTAAATGTATGTATGAAATTTGGAACTATACTATTTTGTAGCATGTTTATCTTGTATACTGTATTACTGTACTGAATGCTATTTTGTTTTTGTAGAACTGAAAGACGACCACCACGAGGTGGTAGAACGCGTCTATTTACAGACCAACAGGAGGCTGCTATTGTGCAAATTGTAGTTGAAATGAATGCCATAAGACTGTGGGAAATCTAACAACAGATTATTTAAAACCCTACTATCTTCCATAACATCATAGTGAGCTTATCAATCATAGCCTGCATCCTTAAGAAACAACATTTCCCAGATGAAGCAAATCTGCAGGGGCTGATTTGAAGGGAATTCCCAAAGAGTGAAGGATAAACTGTACAAATATGTGCAAGTATGTAATGTACTAGTATTACACTCTTGAAACATTAGAGACTCATTGATGACACCAGTGAACTTTAGTATACTGCAAATACAGTATTTATTGTAATTTTAGACAATTATGGAGTCAGATGCAAGTCCTTTTCCACAGGACCTCATGTACATACAGTTGAAGCCGGAAGTTTACATACAGTTAGGTTGGAGACATTAAAACTTGTTTTTCAACCACTCCACAAGTTTCTTGGAGGTGTACCTGTGAATGTATTTCAAGGCCTACCTTCAAACTCAGTGCGTCTTTGCTTGACATCATGGGAAAATCAAATTAAATCAGCCAAGACCTCAGAAAAAAATGGTAGACCTCCACAAGTCTGGTTCATCCTTGGGAGCAATTTCCAAATGCCTGAAGGTACCACGTTCATCTGTACAAACAATAGTACGAAAGTATAAACACCATGGGACCACACAGCCGTCATACTGCTGAGGAAGGAGACGCGTTCTATCTCTTAGAGATGAACGTGCTTTGGTGCGAAAAGTGCAAATCAATCCCAGAACAACAGAAAAGGACCTTGTGAAGATGCTGGAGGAAAAGTAAAAAAAAGTATCTATATCCACAGTAAAACAAGTCCTATATCGACATAACCTGAAAGGCCGCTCATCAAGGAGAAGCCACTGCTCCAAAACTGCCATAAAAAAAGCCAGACTACGGTTTGCAACTGCACATGGGGACAAAGATTGTACTTTTTGGAGAAATATCCTCTAGTCTGATGAAACAAAAATAGAACTGTTTTGCCATAATGACCATCGTTAGGTTTGGAGGAAAAAGGGGGAGGCTTGCAAGCTGAAGAACACCATCCCAACCATGAGGTACGGGGGTGGTAGCATCATGTTGTGGGGGTGCTTTGCTACAGGAGGGACTGGTGCAGTTCACAAAATAGATGGCGTCATGAGGAGGGAAAATGATGTGGATATATTGAAGCAACATCTCAAGACATCAGTCAGGAAGTTGAAGCTTGGTCACAAATGTGTCTTCCAAATGGACAATGACCCCAAGCATACTTCCAAAGTGGCTTAAGGACAACAAAGTCAAGGTATTGGAGTGGCCATCACAAAGCCCTGACCTCAATCCTATAGAAAATGTGTGAGCATAACTGAAAAAGCGTCTGCGAGAAAAGAGGCCTAAAATCCTGATTCAGTTACACCAGCTCTGTCAGGAGGAATGGGCCAAAATTCACCCAACTTGTTGTGGGAATCTTGTGGAAGGCTACCAGAAACGTTTGACCCAAGTTAAACTATTTAAAGGCAATGCTACCAAATACTAATTGAGTGTATGTAAACTTCTGGCCCACTGGGAAGGTGATGAAAGAAATAAAAGCCAAAATAAATAATTCTACTATTATTCTGATATTTCACATTCTTAAAATAAAGTGGTGATCCTAACTGACCTAAGACAGGGAATTTTTACTCTAATTAAATGTCAGGAATTGTGAAAAACTGAGTTTAAATGTAATTGGCTAAATTGTATGTAAAACTTCTGACTGCAACTGTAGATGAGGCTGGATTCAATTTAACAACGGTGAGGAGGAGAGGAACGTGGTAACTTTGGTCAATGTGCCCTCATTTGGGTACCTGGCCAGCACCGGGGAAATGTCACCATATGCGCAGCTATGAGCCACAATGAGCTCGTTGGAATGAGACCAAAGCGCAGCTTGGAAATTGTTCATATTTAATGTTCACAATAAACACTCAAACAAAATGACAAACAGAGAAAACAGAAGCGCACAGTTCTGTCAGGGAAACAACCTAAACAGAAAACAATCACCCACAAAACACAGGTGGGAAAAGGCTACCTAAGTATGATTCTCAATCAGAGACAACGAACGACACCTGCCTCTGATTGAGAACCATGCCAGGCCAAACACATAAACACAACATAGAAAAAAGAACATAGACTAGCTTGATCTTGCCATCTAGTCACATAGCTAGTAGTTAGCAAACCAAATGCATAGCTGGAGCAATGAACTGGAGATTATTTACTGGCACATCTGTAGTTCACTTACAGTTCACTATAAACTGTGGCATAGTGTGCATCCCCACGAGGCATTTTGCTTAGTTGTTCACTGTCAATGTCTTGAATTGTCATCCATTTTGGAGTCCTACTACGCATGTCATAAAACATAATAATTCATTATATAATCATGTTGTTTACAACACTTATTTTAATGAGGTGAACGATTTCAATGCATGTCACGCTTTGGGGCCCAGAGAGACTCTTTGTAGATCCACGGAGAACACCACTTCAATACCGAGCTGTTATTATGACTCCTCTGCCCAAGCTGCCCTGTGTCTCCCCATGACGGCTGTGTCTGAAAGGGCACGAAACTGCAGGAGCTGTGTGTGGCGACAGCGGCTGGTGTCACATGGTCCCTTTGATCTCCGCCAACAAACCAGGTTGCGGGGTTAAGGGCACCATAGTGGTGAAGCACGCTGGGCAATATGGGCTGTGATGTCACTTTCCCACCGGTGCTCCTGACCTTAGTGGGTTTGACGCTGTCAGATGCCACTTGTTGCTAGGGGTTGCTAGGGTACCCTGGCAGCTGTCTTGGGTCGGCTAGGTAACGGCATGGTAACGGGCCCTCTGTGGCATTAGTTCTGGTTCTTCCTGTCTGGATTCTTGACCATTAATAGCACGTGCGTGCGTTCTGGAGTCATTTGATATTTGAGTAATTTAGCAGATGCTCTTATCCAGAGCCGCTATTAGCTAGTGCATTCATTTTAAGATAGCTAGGTGGGACAACCACATCTCAGTCAAGTCTTCACCTGTATTCAAATGACAGAATTGAAACCATTATGGGCAATTTAATGTATGATTAGAGTACAATATCTTTATTAGGTATTTTCAGTAAGTTTCTCCAAAATCTTTCTATCTTCTTGTATCTGGAAAATTGAAATGGATGAATCAGTGTGGAATATAAACAAATAATATCCTAATTATCCCACTGACAACTCACATCTTCCCACTAAATTACAATCCCATACCTGTAAAACATCTGGATGATGATGGACATGGATATGTGTGGGGGCTTTCAACCAAAACCCCAGGATTACCCCTGCATCGTGAGCTTGCTGGCACGTCACATCACTCTCAACCTCTAAAATGAAGTGACACTTGGATCAAACACAATCTCATGTCTCCTTGTCGGCTCTCAGACTTAACAGGAAAATGACTGGATAACTTACTGAATCTACCGGCCAGAAGTGTTGAGTTACACAGAGAAAGTTGAAGTCTGTTTGAAGCAGAACGTCACCCCACATTTGTCCATAACATTAATGGTTTACAGTAAAAGGTTGATGGGTATATCTAATCTTGATGGGGTTTCTGGTTTCTTTCCACCCTTCTTGTGTTTTACGAGACCTTCCCTTCCCTCCCCGAGTGAAATTAGCCACGTCTCTTGGTTGTAGACCCTGACTGTGTCCCAAATGGTACCCTATTCCCTGTTATAGTGCACTACTTTTAACCAGAGCCCAATGGGGCTATGTAGGGAATAGGGAGCCATTTGGAAGGCAGACCCTGTTAACCTGCCAACACTTCATCATTAGGTCTAACAGCCCTCTGATCTGCTCAGAACTCCATCATTACCCCCTGACTAGACATGTTACTACTGAGATGACTGCCATTCAACTGATCAGACACATCACAGCTGAGTCCTAAATGGCACCCTATTCCCAAATAGTGCACTACCATAGGGCGCTGGTTAAAAGTAGATCACTATGTAGGGAATAGTGTGCCATTTAGGATATAGCCCACACCACATCACAGGCAGGCAGCCTGCCAGTCATCTAGAAATGCTGACGGGAGACTAACTAAACGGGATGGCTATGAGACAAGTCATTACTATCAAATTCAAATACGTGTTGTTTTTTTTTTGCTAAATCTGCAGTGTGGTTGATTTTTTTCTGGTTAGATAATGATAATTACAGAAGTAGCAGCACATTGTGAAAGTAGACACTGAGAATGACAGTGCCATCTCACCAGGAGGAAGAACCAGCTGACGTGGGGCCGATATAAAACACATAAACATTATACTATATTAAGACATGATATTAACTTCCTTGTCGGTTTGAGAGCCTCTGATGCTATTCATAGATAACTATTAAATGTCCCTCTGCCCTGCGAACACAATATATTCATATAAATACCCACTCATCATTGCTCATAAATAACCAGAATACTCATCCCTGCCTGGTGGTTGAGAATGGTCCTCCACAGGCCTCTGTCAGTGGATTCCCATGAAAAACATTTGAGGTAGGCCCCTCTGCAACCCAACAGCCAGATACTGCCTGCTATAGTGGTGGCGATAGATGAGATGAAATCACAAGGTGATGACAATGATGGCACTTGTTTCTGAATCTGAGACTGAAGGACCACCTTTCCCCACCATCCCTTCCACGCTTTGGCCACCCTTGACTTGACACTCATCCCAGCCTAACCCTGTCCACTCTCAGCCTTTCAACTGCCAGTTGCCCCTCCGTCTCTCCAGTCCAGTCGTTGTATTTTCTGCATCTCCCTGTAAAAAAAGCTTGCTAAATCAGAAAAATGTAATTGGCAGTGTAAGTGCTGGCTGACCCTGTCTCCAGTTCCACACATGAAAGGAAGGGGGTTGGAGGGTGGTTGTGGGAGTCAATGGAGGGGTACAGAGTAACAGGCATCATGGACAGACCACCGGGCCCCTAATCAGTCCATAGGACAGGCCAAGAGGCTGTCATCTCTGGGGGTCTCAGCCATCCCCTAACGCCTGGATCTGTCACACACCTGCCCCTGTCTTTTAGAGGCTCTACAAAGCAGGCCTGGGTTCAAATACAAGTCAAAATCCTACCAAATATGTGATAAGTTGAGCTTGCCTGCCTTTAAAGAACCAATAGAAAAATCCAATCAGTGTAAACCCTGCCCACCTGGCACTCCAGGAAGACAAGATCAAAGGTATTTGAAATTGGTCGAGTAGTGTTTGAACCCAGGGCTGCCAAAGAGACAGCAGTAGTGTCGGAGGCCAGGGCTGCCACAGAGCCACAGAGACAGTAGTAGTGTTGGAACCCAGGGCTGCCACAGAGCCAGTAGTAGTGTTGGAACCCAGGGCTGCCACAGACACAGTAGTAGTGTTGGAGGTCAGGGTTGCCACAGACACAGTAGTAGTGTTGGAGGCCAGGGCTTCCACAGAGCCAGTAGTAGTGTTGGAGGCCAGGGCTGCCACAGAGACAGTAGTAGTGTTGGAACCCAGGGCTGCCACAGACACAGTAGTAGTGTTGGAGGCCAGGGCTGCCACAGACACAGTAGTAGTGTTGGAGGCCAGGGCTTCCACAGAGCCAGTAGTAGTGTTGGAGGCCAGGGCTGCCACAGAGACAATAGTAGTAGTGTTGGAACCCAGGGCTGCCACAGAGCCAGTAGTAGTGTTGGAACCCAGGGCTGCCACAGACACAGTAGTAGTGTTGGAGGCCAGGGCTTCCACAGAGCCAGTAGTAGTGTTGGAGGCGAGGGCTGCCACAGACACAGTAGTAGTGTTGGAGGCCAGGGCTGCCACAGAGCCAGTAGTAGTGTTGGAACCCAGGGCTGCCACAGACACAGTAGTAGTGTTGGAGGCCAGGGCTGCCACAGACACAGTAGTTGTGTTGGAGGCCAGGGCTGCCACAGAGCCAGTAGTAGTGTTGGAACCCAGGGCTGCCACAGAGCCAGTAGTATTGTTGGAGGCCAGGGCTGCCACAGAGCCACAGAGACAGTAGTAGTGTTGGAACCCAGGGCTGCCACAGAGCCAGTAGTAGTGTTGGAGGCCAGGGCTGCCACAGACACAGTAGTAGTGTTGGAGGCCAGGGCTTCCACAGAGCCAGTAGTAGTGTTGGAGGCCAGGGCTGCCACAGAGACAATAGTAGTAGTGTTGGAGGCCAGGGCTTCCACAGAGCCAGTAGTAGTGTTGGAGGCCAGGGCTGCCACAGACACAGTAGTAGTGTTGGAGGCCAGGGCTGCCACAGACACAGTAGTAGTTTTGGAGGCCAGGGCTGCCACAGACACAGTAGTTGTGTTGGAGGCCAGGGCTGCCACAGAGCAAGTAGTAGTGTTGGAACCCAGGGCTGCCACAGAGCCAGTAGTATTGTTGGACGCCAGGGCTGCCACAGAGCCACAGAGACAGTAGTAGTGTTGGAACCCAGGGCTGCCACAGAGCCAGTAGTAGTGTTGGAGGCCAGGGCTGCCACAGACACAGTAGTAGTGTTGGAGGCCAGGGCTGCCACAGAGCCAGTAGTAGTGTTGGAACCCAGGGCTGCCACAGAGCCACAGAGACAGTAGTAGTGTTGGAGTTCAGGGTTGCCACAGAGACAGTAGTAGTGTTGGAACCCAGGGCTGCCACAGAGACAGTAGTAGTGTTGGAACCCAGGGCTGCCACAGAGCCACAGAGACAGTAGTAGTGTTGGAGTTCAGGGTTGCCACAGTGACAGTAGTAGTGTTGGAACCCAGGGCTGCCACAGAGACAGTAGTAGTGTTGGAGGCCAGGGCTGCCACAGAGACAGTAGTAGTGTTGGAGTTCAGGGCTGCCACAGAGACAGTAGTAGTGTTGGAACCCAGGGCTGCCACAGAGACAGTAGTAGTGTTGGAGTTCAGGGCTGCCACAGAGACAGTAGTAGTGTTGGAACCCAGGGCTGCCACAGAGACAGTAGTAGTGTTGGAGGCCAGGGCTGCCACAGAGACAGTAGTAGTGTTGGAGTTCAGGGTTGCCACAGAGACAGTAGTAGTGTTGGAACCCAGGGCTGCCACAGAGACAGTAGTAGTGTTGGAGGCCAGGGCTGCCACAGAGACAGTAGTAGTGTTGGAGGCCAGGGCTGCCACAGAGACAGTAATTGTGTTGGAGGCCAGGGCTGCCACAGTGACAGAAGCAGTGTTGGAACCCAGGGCTGCCACAGAGCCACAGAGACAGTAGTAGTGTTGGAGGCCAGGGTTGCCACAGAGACAGAAGCAGTGTTGGAACCCAGGGCTGCCACAGAGCCACAGAGGCAGTAGTAGTGTTTGAACCCAGGGCTGCCACAGAGCCACAGAGGAAGTAGTAGTGTTTGAACCCAGTGCTGTCACAGAGCCACAGAGACAGTAGTAGTGTTGGAAAACAGGGCTGCCACAGAGACAGTAGTAGTGTTGGAACCCAGGGCTGCCACAGAGACAGTAGTAGTGTTGGAACCCAGAGCTGCCACAGAGACAGTAGTTGTGTTGGAACCCAGGGCTGCCACAGAGACAGTAGTAGTGTTTGAACCCAGGGCTGCCACAGAGACAGTAGTAGTGTTGGAACCCAGGGCTGTCACAGTGACGGTAGTAGTGTTGGAACCCAGAGCTGCCACAGAGACAGTAGTAGTGTTGGAACCCAGAGCTGCCACAGAGACAGTAGTAGTGTTGGAACCCAGAACTGCCACAGAGACAGTAGTAGTGTTGGAACCCAGGGCTGCCACAGAGACAGTAGTAGTGTTGGAACCCAGGGCAGCCACAGTGACGGTAGTAGTGATGGAGGCCAGAGCTGCCACAGAGACAGTAGTAGTGTTGGAACCCAGGGCTGCCACAGAGACAGTAGTATTGTTGGAGGCCAGGGCTGCCACAGAGACAGTAGTATTGTTGGAGGCCAGGGCTGCCACAGAGACAGTTGTAGTGTTGGAACCCAGGGCTGCCACAGAGACAATAGTAGTGTTGGAGGCCAGGGCTGTCACAGAGACAGTAGTAGTGTTGGAACCCAGGGCTGCCACAGAGACAATAGTAGTGTTGGAGGCCAGGGCTGCCACAGAGACAGTAGTAGTGTTGGAGGCCAGAGCTGCCACAGAGACATTAGCAGTGTTGGAGGCCAGGGCAGCCACAGTGACAGTAGTAGTGATGGAGGCCAGAGCTGTCACAGAGACAATAGTAGTGTTTGAGGTCAGGGTTGCCACAGAGACAGTAGTATTGTTGGAGGCCAGGGCTGCCACAGAGACAGTAGTAGTGTTGGAGGCCAGGGCTGCCACAGAGACAGTAGCAGTGTTGGAACCCAGGGCTGCCACAGAGACAGTAGTAGTGTTGGAACCCAGGGCTGCCACAGAGACAGTAGTAGTGTTGGAACCCAGGGCTGCCACAGACACAGTAGTAGTGTTGGAGGCCAGGGCTGCCACAGAGACAGTAGTATTGTTGGAGGCCAGGGCTGCCACAGAGACAGTATTAGTGTTGGAGGCCAGGGCTGCCACAGAGACAGTAGTAGTGTTGGAACCCAGGGCTGCCACAGAGCCATTAGTAGTGTTGGAGGCCAGGGCTGCCACAGACACAGTAGTAGTGTTGGAGGCCAGGGCTGCCACAGAGACAGTAGTATTGTTGGAGGCCAGGGCTGCCACAGAGACAGTAGTAGTGTTGGAACCCAGGGCTGCCACAGAGACAGTAGTAGTGTTGGAACCCAGGGCTGCCACAGAGACAGTAGTAGTGTTGGAGGCCAGGGCTGCCACAGAGACAGTAGTATTGTTGGAGGCCAGGGCTGCCACAGAGACAGTAGTATTGTTGTAGGCCAGGGCTGCCACAGAGACAGTTGTAGTGTTGGAACCCAGGGCTGCCACAGAGACAATAGTAGTGTTGGAGGCCAGGGCTGTCACAGAGACAGTAGTAGTGTTGGAACCCAGGGCTGCCACAGAGACAATAGTAGTGTTGGAGGCCAGGGCTGCCACAGAGACAGTAGTAGTGTTGGAGGCCAGAGCTGCCACAGAGACATTAGCAGTGTTGGAGGCCAGGGCCGCCACAGTGACAGTAGTAGTGATGGAGGCCAGAGCTGCCACAGAGACAATAGTAGTGTTTGAGGTCAGGGTTGCCACAGAGACAGTATTAGTGTTGGAGGCCAGGGCTGCCACAGAGACAGTAGTAGTGTTGGAACCCAGGGCTGCCACAGAGACAGTAGTAGTGTTGGAACCCAGGGCTGCCACAGAGACAGTAGTAGTGTTGGAACCCAGGGCTGCCACAGAGACAGTAGTAGTGTTGGAGGCCAGGGCTGCCACAGAGACAGTAGTATTGTTGGAGGCCAGGGCTGCCACAGAGACAGTAGTATTGTTGGAGGCCAGGGCTGCCACAGAGACAGTATTAGTGTTGGAGGCCAGGGCTGCCACAGAGACAGTAGTAGTGTTGGAACCCAGGGCTGCCACAGAGCCATTAGTAGTGTTGGAGGCCAGGGCTGCCACAGACACAGTAGTAGTGTTGGAGGCCAGGGCTGCCACAGAGACAGTAGTATTGTTGGAGGCCAGGGCTGCCACAGAGACAGTAGTAGTGTTGTAAACCAGGGCTGCCACAGAGACAGTAGTAGTGTTGGAGGCCAGGGCTGCCACAGAGACCGTAGTAGTGTTGGAGGCCAGGGATGCCACATAGACAGTAGTAGTGTTGGAGGCCAGGGCTGTCACAGAGCCACAGAGACAGTAGTAGTGTTGGAGGCCAGGGTTGCCACAGAGACAGAAGCAGTGTTGGAACCCAGGGCTGCCACAGAGCCACAAAGGCAGTAGTAGTGTTTGAACCCAGGGCTGTCACAGAGCCACAGAGACAGTAGTAGTGTTTGAACCCAGGGCTGTCACAGAGCCACAGAGACAGTAGTAGTGTTTGAACCCAGGGCTGTAACAGAGACAGTAGTAATGTTTGAACCCAGGGCTGTCACAGATCCACAGAGACAGTAGTAGTACTTGAACCCAGGGCTGTCACAGAGCCACAGAGGCAGACCAGTTACACTGGATCCCAGCCAATGAGATGATTTATCAGCCCCTGCTACATCACTCCAATAATAACGCCAGGGTCAGGTTCCAACTCAACAGCACCCTACACACTGAAGGACGTACAGAAACACTACACGGGCTGCCGCCCACGGCGACATCTTGCCGGGGGCGGCATGGGGCACCCGCACAAAAAAATTGGAATGGTGACAGTTGCGCGATCAGTTTTCTATCGCTCATTTGCACGTCACGTCAATGATATCATGTCACCGTGTGGGACTGTCGGTCAATTAACCTTGGAGTGGGCGCCATGATACTAGTTTGTGAGCTAGGCAGGCTACTGAGATGGGGAGGCGGGCGGGGGTAGGTTGACCTCAGGTCTCCCAACTGGGAACCCGAGGTAGGGGGAGTGGGGGAATCTATCAAATAGCGCACCTCTAACGTTGTAAAGTACTAATGCAATTAGTAAAATCAGTCACACTATAAAATGCTACCAAATAAACCACAATTCCTTCATAATACTGTGAATATATAGTTTCACGGACATATTGTTGCCTTTTTTTCTGGTTTGTTCGACCCTGCTGCTGAGGATGAACCACTGTCTACAGACCCTGCTGACTGGCCTTCAGTTCTGACTGACAGAATTCAGACACAACTAGTTTGCAGAGGACCAAGTGAGGTACCACCTAACTTGGTTTTCCCAATGAATGAGAGTGATGGAAGAAGTTACCACTACCAGTATTTCAGGAAGACCTTGGTGAGTGATGAAAAATCCCTAGTTCTACAACAACAAAAAGCTGAGGTCCACAAAAGTGTCACTTTTCATATGAATCATTTGATAAGCCTTTGAGTGATGCCCTGAAGAAGCTGGAAGTGACATTTTTCAATGTCGTTGTTGACGCTGCAACCTCAGCCCTTCAGGAAAGATTTTCCACATTGGAAAATGTGGGAGAGAAGTTTGGAGTACTGTCAACCTTCCAAAGTCTCTCAAACGAGGAGCTGACAGAACAATGTGAGGCCCTTAGTATGACACTGACCTATAAAGAACACTCAGACAAGGAAGATGGAGAGCTTGCACAGGAACTGAAGAACTTGCCTGACTTGCCATCAAAGACCATGAGCCTGCTTGAGGTGCTGAAATTTATACATGAAAGGGAGCTCTCATATATGTATCCAAATTTGTGGACTGCTCTCAGAATCTGTCTTACTCTTTCAGTGACCGTAGCTGAAGCAGAGGAGCTTTTGCAGAGCTGAAGCTCATCAAATCCTACCGGAGGTCCACCATGTCATAGGAACGCCTTAGTAGCCTTGCTGTTATCAGTATTAACCATGCAATTGCTGGGCAGATTTTCTCATGATGATGTAATTAATGACTTTGCATCAAGGAAGGTAAGAAAGGCCAGGGTTTCAAATGGCAGCTGTGCAATTTAGTTTGTGTGTTTCTTGTTTGAAGTGCAATAGTGTAATAATCAGATTCTCTTCCTTATAAGTGTGTTATTCTATTTGTGTGATATAGGATTTGTGTGTTTTTTGTTGGCAATAGGGTAATAGTGTAATATTTGGATTCTCTTTTTTATTTGTACTTCTTTTTGATCTTTAAGAGTCTTATTTTTGTATATATTTTTTTAATTATATAGTTCAAAATGTTGTGATTATTTATTTATGTTGTTCCAAATGTCTGAATAAAAATGACATGGGAGGGAAGAGGGGGGGGATCTGCCACATATGTTTCTGATGAGGGCAAACCATTTTACCACGCAGAATGGAACCTGTGGTACTGTACATTTTATTTTACAATCTGAGTTGTTTTGCCCACATTCTTTGGTTCTTATGTGATGCAGACAGTGCAATTTGTAATTTATGTGGTGTTGGTAAGAGACTGTCTGTCTGTGGAGATTAAGTGGAATTATTTTGAGTGGACAATTTGATGGAGGGAGAACGTTAAGTCGATCATGAACAACACTTCCCGCCCAGAGCACAGCACCGTGGTCATTCATCAGCTCTATCAGCTCTGTTTTCTTCCAATACTTCAAGTGTATTGGCAGAAGTCCATTCAAGTGCATCAAGAGCAACATTCTACCTCCATCTCAGCGAGGACAACAACTCCAACATAGTTTGATATTACATACAATATGCAGCTCCATTTCTCTGTGAAAAACATTCCTTTCTGAATGAATATAATTAATATACATTTTTTCTCTTTCTGAAGAACAGGAGATGAATGGAGGAAGATGTCAAGTGGAAGAACATGACGAGTGGCAGAATGAAAGAGGAATTATTTGGGGATGTCTGTCTGTATATTGTCATTTTCCTCCTCTAAGACATGTATACCCCATCACCTCATACCCAACCGCAAGAATCATAGTGTGACTGGCAGACATGTTCAACGAGGCCAAACCATACTGCTTATTGTGCTTGGACTGTCCTGTCCTCTAAGTCCATTTAAGTACCATTAGAGATCCCATCCCTGGTTTACCACAGATGGCCTGGTGTCCCATCAAGACATGGAGACAGTGGTCTTAAATATCCCATGCAGGCACAACGTTAGGGATTCTGAGTCCGCAGTGATGGTCAACACAAATGCTGTCCCCACCACCTCTGGTACAGTAGCCTATCATCAGTCATCTATTGTTGGGGCAACTGAACATGGGATAACCTACAATATAGTCTGCTGGCATTTGGCATAACTCAGAAGATCATCTCATGACTACAGAAAAAATTGCTGTCTCAAACGAAAACACTTCTACTGTTTGCATAATCCTATGCCAGGCTTGTATACCTGTTGAATGAGACTAGCATAAGATCAGAAAGATGACCATGACATTGCTACCAACTACAGATCTTCATGGGTCCAAAAATTGGAGACATTCTGAAATGGACCTGGAACTTTCCCACCTGGACCGAATATGCATATACAGTGCCTTGCGAAAGTATTCGGCCCCCTTGAACTTTGTGAAGGGATGTTTCCTTCAGCCACGAGCAGGTGTATAATCAGGGATGTTTCCTTCAGCCACAAGCAGGTGTATAACCAGGGATGACTCCTTCAGCCCAGCAGGAGACAGGTGTATAACCAGGGATGTCTCCTTCAGCCATGAGCAGGTGTATAACCAGGGATGACTCCTTTAGCCAAGCAGGAGACAGGTGTATAATCAGGGATGACTCCTTCAGCCATGAGCAGGTGTATAACCAGGGATGACTCCTTTAGCCAAGCAGGAGACAGGTGTATAATCAGGGATGACTCCTTCAGCCACGAGCAGGTGAATAACCAGGGATGTCTCCTTCAGCCACGAGCAGGTGTATAACCAGGGATGTCTCCTTCAGCCACGAGCAGGTGAATAACCAGGGATGTCTCCTTCAGCCACGAGCAGGTGTATAACCAGGGATGTCTCCTTCAGCCACGAGCAGGTGAATAACCAGGGATGTCTCCTTCAGCCACGAGCAGGTGAATAACCAGGGATGACTCCTTCAGCCAAGCAGGAGACAGGTGTATACCCAGGGATGTCTCCTTCAGCCAAGCAGGAGACAGATTAGGTCAACATTGGATCATTCAGAGATCCTCACTGAACTTCTGGAGAGAGTTTGCTGCACTGAAAGTAAAGGGGCTGAATAATTTTGCACGCCCAATTTTTCAGTTTTTGATTTGTTAAAAAAGTTTGAAATATCCAATAAATGTCGTTCCACTTCATGATTATGTCCCACTTGTTGTTGATTCTTCACAAAAAAATACAGTTTTATATCTTTATGTTTGAAGCCTGAAATGTGGCAAGAGGTCGCAAAGGCACTGTATATACTTTCGCAAGGCACTGTATATATTTTTTTAAATATAGACACCTGTTCCTGAAAGGGCCCAAGGACAACGAGACCCGTTCCGTAATGACCTGGCCGGATCCAATCCGAGTGAGGGAAACAGCAGAAAAGTCATTTTTTTACGATATATTATTAACCAGGGCTGATAAAGCGCGAGATGAGGGAGAGAGGCAGCGGAGGTGCCGTACAGTGAGGGAGTGACAGAGGGAGTGACAGAGGGAGTGACAGAGGGAGCAGGGAGGAGGAAGGGAGAGAGGAGAGACCGCAAATAACTAAGCTGATTCGCTCTATAGTAGACTAGTAGCTGCCATTGCAGGTTATTTATCATCTACTATGATTACGTAGTGCCTGTCTTGACTGCATCAAACCAGGAAAAGCTAGTTGAGCTAGCTAATGTTGGATACCTAGGCTAATTGAGGCTGCAGTGTAGCATGCTCTTTCTCATCCTACATTTACAAATAACAACAACTCCTTTCAGAATATTAAATTGACGTTTTAACATAAACATTAAAAATCTCCAAACCACAAGCTATAATGAAGGCATTTTCATATCACTGGTAAAATCGGGAAGTTTCGACTTCCTGTGTATTCATCTGCTCATAGTGAACCACAAACTCCGGCATTCATAGCGAATGCAGATACCTCCCGCTATGTAGATGGGGCGTGCCCACAATCTTAGATGATGGCGTTGTTGACTTCAACGTCCAACTCACAGTAATCTCAGCAATTCTCTTGGCAAGATTTTTTTGTTGAACATTTTGGTTTTTCACTAATGTTTGTCATCATGCCTGTGTTATGTCGGGTCTTGGTCGTAATAATCCTTCTTTACTATTAAGGATCGTACCCTTTTTTTTTAATTTTTGCCTAAAATGACATACCCAAATCTCAATGCCTGTAGCTCAGGACCTGAAGCAAGGATATTCATATGCTTGATACCATTTGAAAGGAAACACGTTGACGTTTGTGGACATGTGTAATCAAAGGAGAATATAACACATTAGAGCTGGAAAAAGAAAATACAAAAAAAACATGCATTTTCAAAAAAGAAATCCATCATCTTTGAAATGAAAAACAAAGGCCATCTAATCAGATAGGAGTTTAGGCGCAATTTATAGACAGCAGGGGTTCAAACGGAGAACCCAGTTCCTACATTTGAATATAAAAATACATTTTATCAAACTAAACAATGCTACCTTCTATCTCTGGGACGCTCAGGATGACAAATCAGAGCAATATTATTGAATGTAAGTACATTATTTTCCTTCAGAGGTGAATGCATCAAACCAGTTGCATTGATAAAAGCGTTGTTGTTGTGCACTATCCTCAAACAAGAGCATGGTGTTGTTGTTGTTGTGCACTATCCTCACACAAGAGCATGGTATTGTTGTTGTTGTGCACTGTCCTCAAACAAGAAGATGGTATTGTTGTTGTTGTGCACTCTCCTCAAACAAGAGCATGGTATTGTTGTTGTTGTGCACTCTCCTCAAACAAGAGCATGGTATTGTTGTTGTTGTGCACTCTCCTCAAACAAGAGCATGGTATTGTTGTTGTTGTTCACTCTCCTCAAACAAGAGCATGGTATTGTTGTTGTTGTGCACTATCCTCACACAAGAGCATGATATTGTTGTTGTTGTGCACTGTCCTCAAACAAGAGCATGGTATTGTTGTTGTTGTGCACTCTCCTCAAACAAGAGCATGGTATTGTTGTTGTTGTGCACTGTCCTCAAACAAGAGCACGGTATTGTTGTTGTTGTGCACTCTCCTCAAACAAGAGCACGGTATTGTTGTTGTTGTGCACTGTCCTCAAACAAGAGCATGGTATTGTTGTTGTTGTGCACTCTCCTCAAACAAGAGTATGGTATTGTTGTTGTTGTTGTTGTGCACTGTCCTCAAACAAGAGCATGGTATTGTTGTTGTTGTGCACTCTCCTCAAACAAGAGCATGGTATTGTTGTTGTTGTGCACTCTCCTCAAACAAGAGCATGGTATTGTTGTTGTTGTGCACTCTCCTCAAACAAGAGCATGGTATTGTTGTTGTTGTGCACTCTCCTCAAACAAGAGCATGGTAGTGTTGTTGTTGTGCACTCTCCTCAAACAAGAGCATGGTAGTGTTGTTGTTGTGCACTCTCCTCAAACAAGAGCATGGTATTGTTGTTGTTGTGCACTGTCCTCAAACAAGAGCATGGTATTGTTGTTGCTGCGCACTGTCCTCAAACAAGAGCATGGTATTGTTGTTGTTGTGCACTCTCCTCAAACAAGAGCATGGTATTGTTGTTGTTGTGCACTCTCCTCAAACAAGAGCATGGTATTGTTGTTGTTGTGCACTCTCCTCAAACAAGAGCATGGTATTGTTGTTGTTGTGCACTATCCTCACACAAGAGCATGGTATTGTTGTTGTTGTGCACTGTCCTCAAACAAGAGCATGGTATTGTTGTTGTTGTGCACTGTCCTCAAACAAGAGCATGGTATTGTTGTTGTTGTGCACTGTCCTCAAACAAGAGCACGGTATTGTTGTTGTTGTGCACTCTCCTCAAACAAGAGCACGGTATTGTTGTTGTTGTGCACTCTCCTCAAACAAGAGCATGGTATTGTTGTTGTTGTGCACTCTCCTCAAACAATAGCATGGTATTGTTGTTGTTGTTGTTGTGCACTGTCCTCAAACAAGAGCATGGTATTGTTGTTGTTGTTGTTGTTGTGCACTGTCCTCAAACAAGAGCACGGTATTGTTGTTGTTGTGCACTCTCCTCAAACAAGAGCATGGTATTGTTGTTGTTGTGCACTCTCCTCAAACAAGAGCATGGTATTGTTGTTGTTGTGCACTCTCCTCAAACAAGAGCACGGTATTGTTGTTGTTGTGCACTCTCCTCAAACAAGAGCATGGTATTGTTGTTGTTGTGCACTGTCCTCAAACAAGAGCATGGTATTGTTGTTGTTGTGCACTCTCCTCAAACAAGAGCATGGTATTGTTGTTGTTGTGCACTGTCCTCAAACAAGAGCACGGTATTGTTGTTGTTGTGCACTCTCCTCAAACAAGAGCACGGTATTGTTGTTGTTGTGCACTCTCCTCAAACAAGAGCATGGTATTGTTGTTGTTGTGCACTCTCCTCAAACAAGAGCATGGTATTGTTGTTGTTGTGCACTCTCCTCAAACAAGAGCACGGTATTGTTGTTGTTGTGCACTCTCCTCAAACAAGAGCATGGTATTGTTGTTGTTGTTGTTGTGCACTGTCCTCAAACAAGAGCATGGTATTGTTGTTGTTGTGCACTGTCCTCAAACAAGAGCACGGTATTGTTGTTGTTGTGCACTCTCCTCAAACAAGAGCATGGTATTGTTGTTGTTGTGCACTCTCCTCAAACAAGAGCATGGTATTGTTGTTGTTGTTGTTGTGCACTGTCCTCAAACAAGAGCATGGTATTGTTGTTGTTGTGCACTCTCCTCAAACAAGAGCATGGTATTGTTGTTGTTGTGCACTCTCCTCAAACAAGAGCACGGTATTGTTGTTGTTGTGCACTCTCCTCAAACAAGAGCACGGTATTGTTGTTGTTGTGCACTCTCCTCAAACAAGAGCATGGTATTGTTGTTGTTGTGCACTCTCCTCAAACAAGAGCATGGTATTGTTGTTGTTGTGCACTCTCCTCAAACAAGAGCATGGTATTGTTGTTGTTGTGCACTCTCCTCAAATAAGAGCACGGTATTGTTGTTGTTGTGCACTCTCCTCAAACAAGAGCATGGTATTGTTGTTGTTGTGCACTCTCCTCAAACAAGAGCATGGTATTGTTGTTGTTGTGCACTCTCCTCAAACAAGAGCATGGTATTGTTGTTGTTGTGCACTCTCCTCAAACAAGAGCATGGTAGTGTTGTTGTTGTGCACTCTCCTCAAACAAGAGCATGGTATTGTTGTTGTTGTGCACTGTCCTCAAACAAGAGCATGGTATTGTTGTTGTTGCGCACTGTCCTCAAACAAGAGCATGGTATTGTTGTTGTTGTGCACTGTCCTCAAACAAGAGCATGGTATTGTTGTTGTTGTGCACTCTCCTCAAACAAGAGCATGGTATTGTTGTTGTTGTGTACTCTCCTCAAACAAGAGCATGGTATTGTTGTTGTTGTGCACTCTCCTCAAACAAGAGCATGGTATTGTTGTTGTTGTGTACTCTCCTCAAACAAGAGCATGGTATTGTTGTTGTTGTGCACTCTCCTCAAACAAGAGCATGGTATTGTTGTTGTTGTGCACTCTCCTCAAACAAGAGCATGGTATTGTAGTTGTTGTGCACTCTCCTCAAACAAGAGCATGGTATTGTTGTTGTTGTGCACTCTCCTCAAACAAGAGCATGGTATTGTTGTTGTTGTGCACTTTCCTCAAACAAGAGCATGGTATTGTTGTTGTTGTGCACTCTCCTCAAACAAGACCATGGTATTTTTCACTGTAATGGCTACAGTAAATTGGACAATGCATTTAGAATTCAAGAATTTAAGCTTTCTGCCCGTATGTCTATGTCCTGGAAAGTTGGCTGTTACAATGTCATTCTAGTCACATTGGCGCGCATGTTAGCAACAACGGTCCAGTTTAGTGTCACCGATACCGTAGAAATTAACTTTTAATTCTGTTATTATAATTCCATCTTCCATTGATTAGATACCTACTAACTTTTCCACACGAAGGCTCTATGACTGTAGCCCATTGCCTCGTTGATGTCTTCTGATTGGCCAACATCAAGCTACACGCGCCATGTTCCACTGTTCCAGAAAGCAAGAGCAGCAGGATCAATTTTAACATCTCTCTCTCTACTGCAGTAGTCTGTTAAGATCTGTATGCACATTCTGGACAAAGTTCAAATTACACATACCCGAGACCGGTGACAATCAAATCCGACCCAGATGCGTGACATTTCTTAGAATTCTGCATCCGGAACCCCTCGTGTCCCAGATCGGGTCTGCGGTTTTCGGGTACAGGTGGATCCATGAAAATATCTACTATCTACTCTCTTTAACATGCCTCCAATGGAAGCAGTGTGATTAAAATACATGTATGCTCTCCCTGTGCAGTCACCAGTTATTCAGTACAATTAGATTATGAATCTCTCTGTTTTCTCAGTCCCTAATCCTGTTGTCTTTGGGGGGACCAAGCCAAAGAGACGCAATTCATGTTATTCTACTATTTCCTCCTTGCTGAAAGGGGAACTCGTTCATAAATTATGAAAATATTGATAATCTCAGATTCATCTGATTTGGCTTCATGCCCCGTTTGGCCATAGTGTGTGTGTGTGTGTGTGTGTGTGTGTGTGTGTGTGTGTGTGTGTGTGTGTGTGTGTGTGTGTGTGTGTGTGTGTGTGTGTGTGTGTGTGTGTGTGTGTGTGTGGCATGCATTATTAACCTCTGATTACTTTTTAGAAATAAAAACTAGTCCTAAGAAACTTAGTGGAGTTTGTTCAAGGCTTCATTACAAAACGTTTCCTCTCAGGGAGGGTGTGGTTGTCTGGCCAAGAGAGTGCCACGGGATAAAAGCTGTGGACATCATTCATAACAAATTTACAGCCTGTCTCGTGAAATCAGTGAGGCTCTAGATTTATGCCATTATTCTTACCAGATCTACCTCCCGTCATGCATTCATAATCTAATAGTAAAAATCACTTCAATTAAAAAGGGGTATGCAGCTACTGAGAGATATCAGGGTGTGGAAAATGGATGAATATAACTTCTGGTTTTGGGGTCCAGTCAATCTCAGGGGGTGTTGGGGTGGTTGTGAAGTAAGGGAAATTTAGACGGCAAAACATTTCAGAGAGGTGAGCGGACCCCAGACCTCACAACCATAAAGGGCAGTGGGATCTATAACTGATTCAATTATTTTTAGCCAGATCCTAGTTGGTATGTTGAATGTTATGTTCCTTTTGATGGCATACAAGGCCCTTCTGGTCTTGTCTCCCCGATCGTTCACAGCTTTGTGGTAGTTACATGTGGCGCTGATGTTTAGGCCGAGGTATGTATCGTCTTTTGTGTTCTCTAGGGCAATGGTGTCTAGATGGAATTGGTTTTTCGTGGTCCTGGCAAATGGTCGGCTATGAAAAGCCAACTGACATTTACTCCTGGGATGCTGACCTGTTGCACCCTCTACAACCACTGGTATTATTATTATTTGACCCTGCTGGTCATCTATGAATGTTTGAACATCTTGGCCATGTACTGTTATAATCTCGACCCGGCACCGCCAGAAGAGGACTGGCCACCCCTCAAAACCTGGTTCCTCTCTAGGTTTCTTCCTAGGTTCTGGCCTTACTAGGGAGATTTTCCTAGCCACCGTGCTTCTACACCTGCATTGCTTGCTGTTTGGAGTTTTAGGCTGGGTTTCTGTATAGCACTTTGTGACATCGGCTGATGTATTAAGGGATTTATAAATAAATTTGATTTTGATTTGATTTTGACCATTTTTGGAATACCATTATTTTTCTCATACTGAGATTTACTGTTAGGGCCCAGGTATGACAGAATCTGTGCAAAATATCTCTGTGCTGCTTTAGGCACTGCTTGGTTGGGGACAGATGCAGCAAATCATGAGCAAACAGTAGACATTTGAATTTAGATTCTAATATGCTGAGGCTAGGTGCTGCAGACTGTTCTAGTGCCCTCGCCAGTTCGTTGATATATACAGTGGGGCAAAAAAGTATTTAGTCAGCCACCAATTGGGCAAGTTCTCCCACTTAAAAAGATGAGAGAGGCCTGTAATGTTCATCATAGGTACTCTTCAACTATGACAAACAAAATGAGGGGGAAAAATCCAGAAAATCACATTGTAGGATTTTTAATGAATTTATTTTAAAATTATGGTGGAAAATAAGTATTTGGTCACCTACAAACAAGCAAGATTTCTGGCTCTCACAGACCTGTAACTTCTTCGTTAAGAGGCTCCTCTGTCCTCCACTCGTTACCTGTATTAATGGCACCTGTTTTAACTTGTTATCAGTATAAAATACAAATGTCCACAACCTCAAACAGTCACACTCCAAACTCCACTATGGCCAAGACCAAAGAGCTGTCAAAGGACATCAGAAACAAAATTGTAGACCAAGACAACACACACTTCCACAATCGACAGTGTGAGCATTTCCACAACTGAGCGTGTCCTCCATCATAACAGGATGCAAATGAAACAAGTATACAGAGTACCTTTTGAGCGCAACTCACCAAGGGTGAAAGAACAGCGAGCTCAGTATGAGCAAGTAAGTGTACATTCAGAAACATCTACTGTAATCCAGATTGTCTACAGTACTAACACATACAATGTGAATGACATTACTCTTCAGTACATCCAATGGATGTGAATCAGAAGCCTAAATGTACTCTACAGTATAGCAGTGTCTCTGTATGACTTACAAAATCCTGCATTTTGGGGCGGCAGGGTAGCCTAGTGGTTAGAGCATTGGACTAGTAACCGAAAGGTTGCAAGTTCAAATCCCCAAGCTGACAAGGTACAAAATCTGTCGTTCTGCCCCTGAACAGGCAGTTAACCCACTGTTCCTAGGCCATCATTGAAAATAAGAATTTGTTCTTAACTGACTTGCCTAGTAAAAATAAATAAAACATACAGTATATTGTATTACTACACAGACAATATTTGACTCGGAATCCTTGGACAGCAGGCTTCAATCTAACAAAGAGGAGAAGGAGAGGCCGAAACATGATTGGACAGTGGGCCATTGTTGAAGTCCCTGGTCAACAAGGTGGCAATGTCACAATCTGTGCTGCTATCAGCAACCATGGTGTTCTACATGTTACACTCGGGCCATATAACACCCAGCACCTTCTAAGATTTATTGCCAATCTAAGAGATATTTTATTTGAGCAGCTGGTTCAAGAGCAGCAGGATCAAGAGCTAAATGAGAATCCCATTCCCACCTATGTGATAGTGTGGGACAATGTCAGTTTCCACCGAGCTGCTCAGGTAAGGGAATGGTTTAACATCATTGGGCAGTATATGAACTTGTACCTCGCTCCATACTCGCCTTTCCTGAATCCGATTGAGGAGTCTTTCTCCTCTTGGAGATGGAAAGTGTATGATAGACAACCCTACACCAGAGTAAATCTGCTGCAAGCCATGGATTTAGCCTGTGGTGATATAGGTGAGGAATCATGTCAGGGCTGGATACGACACACAAGAGGCTTCTTCCCTGTTGCCTCAGGAGGGACAATATTTCTTGTGATGTCGACGAAGTGCACTGGCCTGACCCAGCCCAAAGACAAGAAGAAGCACATTGATCACATGTTTACTTCTTTGATTTTTGTCCCTTTTAGTATGGTATACTGTAGTACAGTGCAATTGAGAAAAGCTGTAATGAAAAGAGACAAACTGATTAAAATAATCAAACTCCAATAAAAACAACAACAATTATCATATTGACTATTCAGTTAGCTCAAAGGGCATTCGGGGTAACAGAAACCCACAAACATGTAATCTTCGTAGAGTGTTTCTTGCTGATGTGGAACGTGGATTAAGTCGAGGTGGCAAAATAGTTATAATAAATGGAAAACAGTAGCAGCGGTAACAAGTCTGTCGTTTATGAGAAGTCAATGGCTATTCTTTAAGGCAAACCGCAGAACAGCAGAGAGGAGAGAGTGTTCCAGCCTCTCTCTTTCTCCGTCTCGGACGGACTTCCGTCTGTCCCTGTGCTTTTTAATTACAACACACTTCCTACTCTTGTTTAACAAAAGGAGATGTGACTCCTTCTGTGGATAACAATCATCCAATCATCCTCTTTCAATCAGTCAGAGCTGGTTGGAGGTCACTGCTCTGGCAAACCTGTGGGCACCAAATGACACCCCATTCTCTAGTGCAATACCTTTGACCATAGCGCTCTGGTCAAAAGTAGTGCACTATATAGGGAATAGCAAGACATTTGCGATGCACTCTGTGTGTCTGGACCAGTCACTGTCAAAGTCCCCATCAGGTATCAGTGGCTTGTAGAGGTCAGGGGTCAACTCAGGTCATGACCCAGGGGTAAATACCCTCATTATTCCACTGAAGTTCTGCTAAAGCCCAAATAATTCCCAGCTGTGTGGAGGTGCATGCTGGTGTGTGTGTGTGTGTGTGTGTGTGTGTGTGTGTGTGTGTGTGTGTGTGTGTGTCCAGAGTAGGGCTGCTCGGGTGTAGGAGTTGGGGGGGGGGCATCAGGACATCATCAGGAGTAGACTGATGGTTCTTTACACCTAATATTAAACCCCTGACCTTAAACCCTTATTATAAAACACCTAATATTACACAACTAATATTAAACCCTTAATATTAAACACCTAATATTACACAACTAATATTAAACCCTTAATATTAAACACCTAATATTAAACACCTAATATTAAACCCCTAATACTGTGTCCACCCAGCACCCTAAAGCAAACCCTGAAAGTATCTGAAACTATTTCAAATAGTCTTGAACCCAGGTGTGGTCCACAGTCACTAAATATACCCCTGGAGCATTCAGTCTATCCCCCTTCAACCCTTCACTCTCTCAATCTTCTTTCTCTCAAATGGAAATCTGATTGGATACTTTCTTTACTGTATTTGTCAAAAGATCCGTGGAATATTGGGGGGAGGGGAAAAGTTGAGACAGAAGAAAGATGAGGTGTCATCAAAACACATTTGTGCCAGTGCAGTGTCCGAAGTGTTGCAGTAATCTATGGGAGCACTTACATCTGAAATGTAGGTCAGACATTCATCACATGCCTGCTACAGTCTGTGGCATCAGAAGACCAGGCAGAAGAATTTCAATGTGACAGTCTTGGGCCATACATCATAATGGACATTCCATCATGGCGTTCCGGCGTGGCCAGAGATGTTGAACAGGAACAGATCTTCAGGGTGGAAGACTTCCAAGCGGATCAACACTGCCCTCTCCAGACTTAGACATTGTGGATGTCTACAAGTTTAATAAAATACAAGGGGGAAGGCTAAGTTATCCAAATCGGTGGACCCCATTAGAGACTGACCCCAAATCTCAAATCAAAAATCGAATCAAATGTTATTAGTCTTTTGCTCCAAATACAATGGGAAATGCTTACTTGCAAGCCACTAACCAACCATGCAGTTTTAACAATACGGATAAGAGTAAGAAATAAAAGTTACAAATAATTAAAGAGCAACAGTAAAATAACAATAGCGAGACTATATACAGGGGGGTACCGGTACAGAGTCAATGTGTGGGGGCACCAGTTAGTTGAAGTAATATGTACAATACATGTAGGTAGAGTTACAGATTCAAGTAACCCCACTCTTCCAAATTTATGCTAAGAGAAGAGCATTAAGTGTGTCAGCTTTGATTACTGTCAGCTGTGAAATATCACTGGCTTATCTGCAACCTACAGCTGACTAGGACATTTCAAGCGATCTGTTTTTGTTTGGGCTTTATGGTCAAGTGTGACAGAGGTGATGACGCCTTGAGTTCTACAGATAGACAAAGAGCATTGTTCTATTTTATTATCTATATCCTCCAATGTTTTAGTGACAATACATTAGATTAAACAAACAGCCAATGTTCGTGAGTCTCTTTCAGCCATCTAGGAACAGTAACGCAAATCGTTACAGGCTTTATTATGTCAGAAAGGGGTTTGAAATTGACCCTCTCTCTCAGAGGTGGTCATAATGCTGTGTCCCTCTTTCCTCCATCAATATATCCACAGACTTATCGTTCCTGTTCCACATGAAACAATGTCCAGGTGTACTGATTGTGAAGCGAGAGCAAGAAAGACCTTTAGGCTGGACAAAGTTGAACGGATGCCCCACCTCACTTTTCTCCACAACCCACAAAAAAATGCAGGTGTTATTTTTTGGCAATGCACGTGCTACTTTCTTTATAATGTACTCTCCCCTCTCCCTTGATGCTTTCCCAAGTTGATGCGCAAGAGACCAGACAGCCTCAGATCACACTCTCAGATCATGTTCAAGCTCCGGATTGGACAGTGAAACACACACCCTAACACCTGTAGGCGACATGCAGATGTTTAATTTCTCTCTCATGCAGTCATGGCTGAAGCCAGCGCAAACTCCAACTCCAACTTTATGTGTCCAGGTTAAACGTGGGACGCCCCTCATTATAAGCAAAGAGTCGGTTAAATTCATGGTTAATGTATCATTTTCAAATAGATTACAAGACTAAATAGAATAATAAATCAAATAGACTAAACAACAATGTAATTTAAGCAATTGACTGGCCGGAGATCAGGGCATTCATCAGCATAGACACAGTGAAAGCTGATAGTCAAAATGATTGATGAAATCGAAGTGTGTCAGTTGTAGCAAAAATAAAGGAGGACCAAGGCAATCTTCATATAATTCATTAAAATGCCTTTATTTGTATGGCATGTTCAATAGAAACAAGGTTTTAAAAATCTGACGCGTTTCAGCTGCATGGCCTTCTTCAGAGAAAGAAATAATACAATGTCCTATTTTGAACATATTTTTCCAATCAGCCCTGATTTGAAGAGGGAGTGGTTACAGAATTAATTTAACAACACCTAGTAAACAATACTATACACATTAAAAAGTGAAATACTGTAGATATGTTATCAAAAAAATACAATTCCAAGCTAGAAGTATCAGAACACTTAGAACTACCTTTCTAACTTTAAATATGACTGGGACAAGTGTTAAGAATAAGAAAGGAATATATTCCATAGTACAATAGAACACAGCAAACATGAACAACAACAGTCTAAACTTACCTGAGTGCAATTGAGCAAAATGTCCACTAGATGACAGCAAGTTGACCTATCACGACCCTACAGGAAGGATGAGAAATCCATATTTTCATTTAAATCACGGTACTTAGTGGCCTGTAGTTTGTAAATCCATATCTTCATTTAAAACAGGGTATTTAGTGGCCAGTAGTTAGTAAATCCAAAAACCTTCTCTTTGGTGTAACTGTTTAAGACGGTCCCCTTTTCTAATAGAGGCCGGAATATGATCGATACCCATAGCTTGTAGGGAGGCAGGGTTGCCATGGTGTAAGGACTTGTAGTGCCTTGCCATGGGGTAGTCTTCATTGCCTACCCATGTGGCATACTTGTGTTCCGCTAAGCGGTCTTGAAGGCGTATCTTTGTCCGTCCAATGTAGAACACCTTGCACTATGGATATTACAATCTAGAGATGACATGAGTGGTTTTGCAGTTAATGAAATGCTTGACGTAATATTTAATTTCGGAAGCTGTATCAACAAAATACTTTTTCTGTGCAATGTTTCTGCAATGGTTGCACTGGTTACATTTAAAAGAGCCCTTGGGTTTGTGGTCAAGCCAAGTTTTTTGTTTTTGAGAGTCACCCGGAAGATAACTGTGGACTAATTTGTCATTTAGGGTAGGACATCTCTTAAAGCTTATGACTGGTGGCTCAGGGAAGACTTGGCGTAGAAGCGTATCACTTTGGATCAAATCAAATCAAATCAAATGTTATTTGTCACATACACATGGTTAGCAGATGTTAATGCGAGTGTAGCGAAATGCTTGTGCTTCTAGTTCCGACAATGCCGTAATAACCAACAAGTAATCTAACTAACAATTCCTAAACTACTGTCTTATACACAGTGTAAGGGGATAAAGAATATGTACATAAGGATACATGAATGAGTGATGGTACAGAGCAGCATAGGCAAGATACAGTAGATGGTATCGAGTACAGTATATACATATGAGATGAGTATGTAAACAAAGCGGCATAGTTAAAGTGGCTAGTGATACATGTATTACATAAGGATGCAGTCGATGATATAGAGTACAGTATATACGTATGCATATGAGATGAATAGTGAAGGGTAAATAACATTATATAAGGTAGCATTGTTTAAAGTGGCTAGTGATATATTTACATCATTTCCCATCAATTCCCATTATTAAAGTGGCTGGAGTTGAGTCAGTGTCAGTGTGTTGGCAGCAGCCACTCAATGTTAGTGGTGGCTGTTTAACAGTCTGATGGCCTTGAGATAGAAGCTGTTTTTCAGTCTCCTGGTCCCAGCTTTGATGCACCTGTACTGACCTCGCCTTCTGGATGATAGCGGGGTGAACAGGCAGTGGCTCGGGTGGTTGATGTCCTTGATGATCTTTATGGCCTTCATGTAACATCGGGTGGTGTAGGTGTCCTGTAGGGCAGGTAGTTTGCCCCCGGTGTTGCGTTGTGCAGACCTCACTACCCTCTGGAGAACATTACGGTTGAGGGCGGAGCAGTTGCCGTACCAGGCGGTGATACAGCCCGCCAGGATGCTCTCAATTGTGCATCTGTAGAAGTTTGTGAGTGCTTTTGGTGACAAGCCGAATTTCTTCAGCCTCCTGAGGTTGAAGAGGCGCTGCTGCGCCTTCTTCACGATGCTGTCTGTGTGAGTGGACCAATTCAGTTTGTCTGTGATGTGTATGCCGAGGAACTTAAAACTTGCTACCCTCTCCACTACTGATCCATCGATGTGGATAGGGGGGTGTTCCCTCTGCTGTTTCCTGAAGTCCACAATCATCTCCTTAGTTTTGTTGACGTTGAGTGTGAGGTTATTTTCCTGACACCACACTCCGAGGGCCCTCACCTCCTCCCTGTAGGCCGTCTCGTCGTTGTTGGTAATCAAGCCTACCACTGTTGTGTCGTCCGCAAACTTGATGATTGAGTTGGAGGCGTGCGTGGCCACGTAGTCGTGGGTGAACAGGGAGTACAGGAGAGGGCTCAGGACGCACCCTTGTGGGGCCCCAGTTTTGAGGATCAGCGGGGAGGAGATGTTGTTACCTACCCTCACCACCTGGGGGCGGCCCGTCAGGAAGTCCAGTACCCAGTTGCACAGGGCGGGGTCGAGACCCAGGGTCTCGAGCTTGATGACGAGCTTGGAGGGTACTATGGTGTTGAATGCCGAGCTGTAGTCGATGAACAGCATTCTCACATAGGTATTCCTCTTGTCCAGATGGGTTAGGGCAGTGTGCAGTGTGGTTGAGATTGCATCGTCTGTGGACCTATTTGGGCGGTAAGCACATTGGAGTGGGTCTAGGGTCTCAGGTAGGGTGGAGGTGATATGGTCCTTGACTAGTCTCTCAAGGCACTTCATGATGACGGAAGTGAGTGCTACGGGGCGGTAGTCGTTTAGCTCAGTTACCTTAGCTTTCTTGGGAACAGGAACAATGGTGGCCCTATTGAAGCATGTGGGAACAGCAGACTGGTATAGGGATTGATTGAATGTCCGTAAACACACCGGCCAGCTGGTCTGCGCATGCTCTGAGGGCGCGGCTGGGGATGCCGTCTGGGCCTGCAGCCCTGCGAGGGTTAACACGTTTAAATGTCTTACTCACCTCGGCTGCAGTGAAGGAGATACCGCATGTTTCCGTTGCAGGCCGTGTCAGTGGCACTGTATTGTCCTCAAAGCGGGCAAAAAAGTTATTTCGTCTGCCTGGGAGCAAGACATCCTGGTCCGTGACTGGGCTGGATTTCTTCTTGTAGTCCGTGATTGACTGTAGACCCTGCCACATGCCTCTTGAGTCTGAGCCGTTGAATTGAGATTCTACTTTGTCTCTGTACTGACGCTTAGCTTGTTTGATAGCCTTGCGGAGGGAATAGCTGCACTGTTTGTATTCAGTCATGTTACCAGACACCTTGCCCTGATTAAAAGCAGTGGTTCGCGCTTTCAGTTTCACGCAAATGCTGCCATCAATCCACGGTTTCTGGTTAGGGAATGTTTTAATCGTTGCTATGGGAACGACATCTTCAACAAACGTTCTAATGAACTCGCACACCGAATCAGCGTATTCGTCAATGTTGTTATCTGACGCAATACAAAACATGTCCCAGTCCACGTGATGGAAGCAGTCTTGGAGTGTGGAGTCAGCTTGGTCGGACCAGCGTTGGACAGACCTCAGCGTGGGAGCTTCTTGTTTTAGTTTCTGTCTGTAGGCAGGGATCAGCAAAATGGAGTCGTGGTCAGCTTTTCCGAAAGGGGGGCGGGGCAGGGCCTTATATGCGTCGCGGAAGTTAGAGTAACAATGATCCAAGGTTTTTCCACCCCTGGTTGCGCAATCGATATGCTGATAAAATTTAGGGAGTCTTGTTTTCAGATTAGCCTTGTTAAAATCCCCAGCTACAATGAATGCAGCCTCCGGATAAATGGTTTCCAGTTTGCAAAGAGTTAAATAAAGTTCGTTCAGAGCCATCGATGTGTCTGCTTGGGGGGGATATATATACGGCTGTGATTATAATCGAAGAGAATTCTCTTGGTAGATAATGCGGTCTACATTTGATTGTGAGGAATTCTAAATCAGGTGAACAGATGGATTTGAGTTCCTGTATGTTTCTTTCATCGCACCATGTCTCGTTAGCCGTAAGGCATACGCCCCCGCCCCTCTTCTTACCAGAAAGGTGTTTGTTTCTGTCGGCGCGATGCGTGGAGAAACCTGTTGGCTGCACCGCTTCGGATAGCGCCTCTCCAGTGAGCCATGTTTCCATGAAACACAGAACGTTACAGTCTCTGATGTCCCTCTGGAATGCTACCCTTGCTCGGATTTCATCAACCTTGTTGTCAAGAGACTGGACATTGGCAAGAAGAATGCTAGGGAGTGGTGCACGGTGTGCCCGTCTCCGGAGTCTGACCAGAAGACCGCCTCGTTTCCCTCTTTTTCTGAGTCGTTTTTTTGGGTCGCTGCATGCGATCCATTCCGTTGTCCTGTTTGTAAGGCAGAACACAGGATCCGCGTCGCGAAAAACATATTCTTGGTCGTACCGATGGTGAGTTGACGCTGATCTTATATTCAGTAGTTCTTCTCGACTGTATGTAATGAAACCTAAGATGACCTGGGGTACTAATGTAAGAAATAACACGTAAAAAAACAAAAAACTGCATAGTTTCCTAGGAACGCGAAGCGAGGCGGCCATCTCTGTCGGCGCCGGAAGTGCGCTGACAATGCGCCGACAGATTCCCCAATTATGATTTAATGATTCTTTTAATGTTCTCTGCTTCAGTGCTGTATTTTTTTAACAAAATACACTCTCTCTGATGTATCCCGAGGCACTCCCCTTCGCAACAAGTTCTCTCTGTCAAGTAATCCAGCCCTTATACCTGCATCTTTCAGGACTTGAAGGCTGTAGCCCCGATTCAAGAAGCAATTTTCCAATTCAGCAGATTTGACACTGTAGTCTGTTTCCTGATCGCAAATTCTGCAGACTCTTTGGAATTGGCCATATGGAATATTATCTTTTAGCCTTCTGGGGTGAAAGCTGTCTGCCCTCAGATTGGTATTCCAGACCAAAACAGGCAAACATCATCAATATAGCGTCCCCACCATAAAATCCAGTCAAAGAAATGGATATTAGAAGGATTCAAAATGAAGTCATTTTCCCATTCACCCAAGTACAAACCAGCATCGGAAGGGCTGTAGCTCGCATGGCACACCCTTTGACCTGTTTAAAAATACAGTCCTGAAAGATAAAGATGTTATGATTAAGAGTCCATTCAGTCAGTGAGACAATGAATTCTGTAGGAGGCATCTCAGTTTCAGGTCTGGTACTCAAGAAATGGTGCATAGCTGCCAAACCCTGTTCATGCTCAATGGTGGTGTATAGAGACTCCACATCCATGGGGACTGAAAAGGAATCTGTGCCTATATTGTTCAACTCCTTCATTTTGTTCAACACATCTGTGGTGTCTTGAAGATGGGCTGGGAGTGATGTCAGAAAAGACTCTGTAGGGTTGAAGGTAAGAGATTGGTACAATTCATCATTGTCTAATTGACGGTAGGCTTCTGTCACATATTTGTCTTTACTCCACACTACTCTAGCACCACCTTTGTCTGCTTTTTTAACCAAAATCTTTTCATTTCTGGACAATGATTCAACTGCATCCCTCTCTGTCTTAGAAAGATCATGTCATGTTTGGTTGGAGACAATTTTACCCTTAAACAGATACTCCACATCAAAATTGACCATCTTGGCAAATGCATTTAGTGTGGGATTCTGGATGGGACAAACGGTGGACTTGGGGGAACAGAAACTGCCTGACCTGAGACACTGGTGTCTGTAGTTGGAGAGATGTTGTTGTATGGTGATTTGCGATCCATAACATTTTTCCGGAAACACCAAGACGGAATTTGTTTGAAGTGATGATTCGCAGCCGAGAACAGCAAGCATGTTCAGTGAAATACATTGCCAGTGGGACGCACACACTTCGAGCAGATCAGCAGCTCCGCAATGATGTGATCGACTGTCTCCAAGGTGCGGGCTTTTCGTGACAGCCAGATGAGACAATCAAAGGAGTATCCGGTGAGCAAAGATTCTGGGCTAGAATTTAGTCAAGCTTACTCTGCATAGATTGATGCTTCTAATTTTTTATGATTAAAGGTTAAACTCTATGGCTGGATTTATGGATTCCAATGCTACGTTCATTTTGCAGACCTAACTTGATTGACCCTCTTTCTTCAAGGCCTACTAGTCTATGATAGACCAAATCATATTTGTTTGAATATTTTGTTAACGCCTAGGCTATAGAGATGCATTCAGGTAATGAACTCGTTATTGTGCATCAACATTTTAATTTGATTACAGTCATTTATTGTCATTCATTCTTGAATTAGAAAAAACTGTTACTTAGTATGCTCTATTACCCTATACATCACATTAAATTACGAGATTTTTTTAAATCAGGAATAAAGAAATTGTCACAAGTTATACTTCCCATTGTGTTTCATTTCTCATGGTTATAACAACATTGTAACATCTGCATTTTTTTAAATGGAAAATAGTGCAGGTTTTTGCATGGATTAATATAACTTTTGAAGCTCACATTAGACCTAGAGCCTGCACAAGAGCCGAAATGATTGGACCAAGGCGCAGCGTGAGTAGAGTTCCACATACTTTAGTTAATAGAAACTCACCAAAAAAAACAAGCACAAATTAAACGTGAAGCTACTGGTGTGCACACAGGCATCTGTAGACAAGATCCCACAAAGCACAATGAGGAAATGGCTGGCTAAATATGATCCCCAATCAGAGACAACGATAAACAGCTGTCTCTGATTGGGAACCATACCAGGCCAACATAAACCATTAATCAACTAGATGACCTACCCTAGTCACTATCACGCCCCAACCAACAGAGAATAAACAGCATATCAAATTAAATCGTTTACCTTTGATGAACTTCGGACGTTTTCACTCACGAGACTCCCCGGTAGATAGCCAACATTCATTTTTTCCCAAAATAGCTCCGTTTGTTCTTCATGTTTGGCTGAGAAATCGCCCGGAAATTGCAGTCACGAAAACTGCGGAAAATATTCCAAATTAGCTCCATAATATCGACAGAAACATGGCAAACGTTGTTTATAATCAATCCTCAAGGTGCTTTTCTAATATCTATTCGATAATATATCCATAGGGAGAATTAGTTTTTCAGTAGGACCGATTGGAGTAATGGCTACCTCTGTATTTTACGCGAGAGTCACCCTGGGAGTCATCAGGTGACCACTTACGCAATGTAGCCACCTACGGCTATTCTTCAACATAAATGCGTAAAACTACGTCACAATGCTGTAGACACCTTGGGGAATAAGTAGAAAGCGTAAGCTGGTTGATAGCACATTCACAGCTCAATAGGGACTCATTGGAACGCAGCGCTTTCAAAATATGGGGCACTTCCGGATTGGATTTTTCACAGGCTTTCGCCTGCAACATCAGTTCTGTTATACTCACAGACAATATATTTACAGTTTTGGAAACGTTAGTGTGTTTTCTATCCAAAGCTGTCAATTATATGCATATTCTAGCATCTTGTCCTGACAAAATATCCCGTTTAAAACGGGAACGTTTTTTTTCCAAAAATGAAAATACTGCCCCTAGAGTCGCAACACAGTGAATCAATTGTATCTTGCCTTAATTTGTCTTGCCTTACATGAACAATGTCCAGGTGTACTGTATGTGGAGCGAGAGTAAGAGAGAGACAAAGCATGCTGCTGTAGATGTTGACATCACAGAAGGGATCAAGGAATGTAACAGACATCCAGCCGCTCATATGAAAATCAGTGAGGAGATTCAATGTTTTCTGTTTGTTTTATACACATTTTATATGTAAAGCAGAGCATCAGTTGTTTGGGATATCATGTCACCTCATGAAGCACCAGGCAGCATATAATAATCAGATGCAGATGGAGCTTACGTTTGCAATTTTTACAATTTACTCATGTTGCAAACAATCTAATCCAGAGTGCATACATTTTATGACTTTTTTGTACTGATGCTTATGATGAAGCTTCGTAGGGCACCGGATCATGCACTCTGTTATTGTGTGTGTGTGTGTGTGTGTGTGTGTGTGTGTGTGTGTGTGTGTGTGTGTGTGTGTGTGTGTGTGCTCTTCTTGGATGATGCTTCATCAGAAAGTGGGGGGTTGGCGGGTGAAGACCCTACTCTTACACACAATATTGGCAGAGCAGAGAGAGCTGCACAGTTAGACTGACTGAATGATCAAGTCTGGAACAGATGACATGCTGAGGTTTCTCTTTAGTATTCTCTTCTTTCTTTCTCAAAAGGTCATCATTAAAAAAACATTTTTCATTATGAAAACTTAATGAGCTCCAGAAGAGTCGCTTGGCAGCCCAGAGGTTTCTCTCTCTCTCCCTCTTATATAAAAAGGTCTCATGCAAACCATCACTCTTTGTCAGATGTTTGTTTGGCCTGTTTGAATTATTTACAGTGATAAAGGCTTAGGGGAGTCAGTGTTGGGTTCAATAGAGAACAGGTGGGTTACGGGTTCTTCTTGGGTGACTGGTTCACAATAGGAAAGGTCAGCATGACCAATCATTGGAAATGTCACCACTCAATGGAGATGGACAGCCACCATCCACTAGTTTAGCTAACTCCATAGTTACACAATAAGCGCCTGTATGACTGGTCAGCCTAACACATTACCACAGACAGTATAGGCCCATACATGACCTATGACTAGTCAAGCCAAACACATTAGCATAGTATACAGTAGGACCATATTGTATTACTTATGACAAGTACAGTGATGTCAGTTGTGCAGGGAGTAGAGGCCTCCTTAAAGCTGATGCACACTCTCCTCTCAGTGTGCGAGTCCCTGATCGTCCCCCTTACACCAACTGGACTTAGTAGAGAATCATTAAAACTAGACTGGAGATGAACAGTAGAAACTCCCCCACCTAAATTTACACTGGATATGGACTGTAGAGACTCACCCCCTAAAACTACAGTAGAGATGGACAGTAGAGACTCCCCATAAAACTAAACTGGATATGGACTGTAGAGACTCACCCCCTAAAACTACAGTAGAGATGGACAGTAGAGACTCCCCATAAAACTAAACTGGATATGGACTGTAGAGACTCACCCCCTAAAACTACAGTAGAGATGGACAGTAGAGACTCCCCATAAAACTAAACTGGATATGGACTGTAGAGACTCACCCCCTAAAACTACAGTAGAGATGGACAGTAGAGACTCCCCATAAAACTAAACTGGATATGGACTGTAGAGACTCACCCCTAAAACTACAGTAGAGATGGACAGTAGAGACTCCCCATAAAACTAAACTGGATATGGACTGTAGAGACTCACCCCTAAAACTACAGTAGAGATGGACAGTAGAGACTCCCCATAAAACTAAACTGGATATGGACTGTAGAGACTCACCCCCTAAAACTACAGTAGAGATGGACAGTAGAGACTCCCCATAAAACTAAACTGGATATGGACTGTAGACTCACTGTAACGGTTTTCTTGCGGTGAAGGAGAGGCGGACCAAAACGCAGCGTGGTTTCTATTCATGGTTCTTTATTGAAGAAAACTATACATGAACAGACTAACAAGAACCGTGAAAACCTAAAACAGCCCTATCTGGTGCAAACACAGAGACAGGAACAATCACCCACAAAACCCAACACCAAACAGGCTACCTAAATATGGTTCCTAATCAGAGACAATGACTAACACCTGCCTCTGATTGAGAACCATATCAGGCCGAACATAGAAATAGACAAACTAGACATGTCACATAGAATGCCCACTCAGATCACACCCTGACCAAACAAAATATAGAAACATGCAAAGCAAACTATGGTCAGGGTGTGACAGTACCCCCCTCTAGGTGCGGACTCCGGCCGCAAAACCTGAACCTATTGGGGAGGGTCTGGGTGGGCATCTGTCCGCGGTGGCGGCTCTGGTGCTGGACGTGGCCCCCACTTCACCATAGTCGTAGTCCACCACCTTGTCCGCTTCTGTGGCCTCCTAACCACGGCAACCCATCTAAATGACCCCACTGGACAAAGGGGCAGCTCGGGACAGAGGGGCAGCTCGGGACAGAGGGGCAGCTCGGGACAGAGGGGCGGAAGCTCTGGCAGCTCGGGACAGAGGGGCAGCTCGGGACAGAGGGCCGGAAGCTCTGGCAGCTCGGGACAGAGGGGTGGAAGCTCTGGCAGCTCGGGACAGAGGGGCTCTGGCGCCTCTGGGCTGAGGGGCTCTGGCGCCTCTGGGCTGAGGGGCTCTGGCGCCTCTGGGCTGAGGGGCTCTGGCGCCTCTGGGCTGAGGGGCTCTGGCGCCTCTGGGCTGGAGGGAGACTCCGGCAGCGCTAGAGAGGAGGAAGGCTCCGGTAGTGCTGAACGGGCAGGAGACTCCGGCAGCGCTGGAGAGGAGGAAGGCTCCGGCAGCGCTGGAGAGGAGGAAGGCTCCGGCAGCGCTGGAGAGGAGGAAGGCTCGGCAGCGCTGGACAGGCGGGAGACTCTGGCAGCGCTGGAGAGGAGGAAGGCTCCGGCAGCGCTGGACAGGCGAGGCGCACTGTTGGCCTGATGCGTGGTGCTGGCACTGGTGGTACTGGGCCGAGGACACGCACAGGAAGCCTGGTGCGGTTAGCTGCCACCGGAGGGCTGGTGTGTGAAGGTGGTACTGGATAGACCGGACCATGCAAGCGCACTGGAGCTCTTGAGCACCGAGCCTGCCCAACCTTACCCTGTTGAATGCTCCCGGTCGCCCTGCCAGTGCGGCGAGGTGGAATAGCCCGCACTGGGCTATGCAGGCGAACCGGGGACACCGTGCGCAAGGCTGGTGCCATGTAAGCCGGCCCAAGGAGACGCACTGGAGACCAGATGCGTAGAGCCGGCTTCATGGCACTTGGCTCAATGCTCACTCTAGCCCGGCAGATACGCGGAGCTGGTATGTACCGCACCGGGCTATGCACCCGCACTGGGGACACCGTGCGCTCCTCCGCATAACACGGTGCCTGCCCGGTCTCCTACCTGGCTTCGCCACACTTCCTGTGTGCTTCCCCCAATACATTTTTGGGGCCGACTCTCGGGCTTCCATTAACGCCGCCGTGCTGCCTCCTCATACCAGCGCCTCTCCCCTTTTCCGCCTCCAGCTCTTCTTTGGGGCGGCAATATTCTCCTGGCTGTGCCCAGGGTCCCTTTCCTTCCAATTCGTCCTCCCATGTCCATTCCTCCTCGTGCTGCTCCTGCTGCCTCTTCTCCTGCTGCACCTTGGGGCGGCGACACTCCCTTGGTTTTGCCCAGGGTCCTCTCCCGTCGAGGATTTCTTCCCAAGTCCAGAAGTTTTTAACCCGCTGCTCCTGCTGCTGCCCCCGTTACCATGTCTCTTGTTTTCCTGTTATCTGGTGTATGAGTATATTCAGTATTTTTCCGGACAGTTTTAGTCCGTTATATTTTGGGACAGGTTGTTTCATGCGCCCTGGTGTTTTGCATGTCGTGGCTCCACAGTCTATGGAATAAAATATCCACAAACTGAATTACCTGCTCTCTGCGCTTGACTCCTCCACTCACCACTGTTAGAATTTGTAACACTCAGCCCCTAAAACTACACTAGAGATGGACAGTAGAGACCCCCCTAAAACTGCAATGGATATGGACGGTAAAGAACACCCTTAAAACTACATAGACAGTAGATATAGACAGTAGAGACACCCATTAAAACTACACTGGAAATGGATAGTAGAGAGCACTATTAAAACTTAACTATAGATGGACAGTAGAGTCCCCCAAAAAAACTAAACTGGAGAGGAACAGTAGAGACACCCCCTAAAACTACACTGGAGATGGCCAGTAAAGAAGCTCCCCTAAAACTACAGAGACAGACAGTAGCCCCCACCAAAAAAAACTACAATGAAGATGGATAGTAGAGACTCCCCCTCCTTAAACTACTGAGATGGACAGTAGCCCCCCCCAAAAAAAACTACAATGGAGATGGATAGTGGCGACCCCCCATCACTAAAACTACAGAGAGAGACAGTAGAGACCTCCCCTAAAACTACACTGGAGATGGACATTAGAGAACCCCCACTCAAAAAAACAACAGTACAAATGAACAGTAGAGACCCCACCCAAACGACACTGGAGATGGACAGTAGAGATACACCTTAAAACTACACTGGAAATGGACAGTAGAAAACCCCATCAAACTACAGAGGGGACAGCAGAGACCTAACCAAAAAAACTAAACTGGAGATGAACAGTAGAGACACACCATAAAACTACACTGGACATGGCCAGAAGAGACGCCCCATTAAAACTACAGAGACGGACAGTAGCGACCCCCCCTTAAAACTACAATAGAGATGGATAGTAGATAACCCCCTTCACCATAAATACAGAGACGGACAGTAGACACCCCTAAAATTACACTGGAGATGGACAGAAGAGACACCCCCCAAAACTACACGAGATTGACAGTAGTGACCCCCCTAAAACCAAATAGATGGACAGTACAGCCCCCCGCCCCACAAAAAAACTGTACTAGAGATGTACAGTAGAGACCCCAATTACATAACAGAGATGGACAGTAGAGACCCCCAATATAATTACATTGGAAAGGGACAGTAGAGACCTCCCCCATGAAACTACACTGGAAATAGACAGTAGAGAACCACCATAAAACTAGAGAGTGGACAGCAGAGACCTCCCCTAAAACTACACTGGGGATCGATAGTAGAGACTCCCCATGAAACTACACTGGGGATCGATAGTAGAGACCACCCCTAAAAATAGACTGGGGATCCATAGTAGAGACCACCCCTAAAAATAGACTGGAGATGGATAGTAGAGACTCCCCATGAAACTAAACTGCACATGTACAGTAGAGACACCCCCTAAAACGACACTGGAGATGGCCTGTAGAGACGCCCTCCTGAAACTACAGAGATGGTCAGTAGCGACCCCACTAGAACTACAATGGAGATGGATAATAGAGAACCCCTAAAATGACACTGGAGATGGACAGAAGAGACACCCCCCACAAATACAATTGAGATGGACAGTAGAAACCCCTCCTAAAACAAAAGAGATGGACAGTACAGACCCACCCCCTGAAACTACACTGGAGATGGACAGAAGAGACACCACCTAAAACTACAGAGATGAACAGTGGAGACCCCCCCCCCCTAAAACTACACTGGAGATGGCCACTAGAGATGGCCAAGAAACAAGGTTATGGACAGTCCAGACCCCCCCCCCCCCCCTCCACTAAACTACTGAGGTGTACAGCAGAGACACCCCTTAAAACAACACTGGAAATGGACAGCAGAGACCCCCCTAAGACTACACTATAGGTGGACTGTAGAGAAACCCCATAAAACTACAGAGTGGACAGCAGAGACCTCCCCAAAAACTACGCTGGAAATGGACAGTAGAAACCCCCCTTAAACTACAGAGTAGACAACAGAGACCCCCCTAAACTACACTAGACATGGATAGCAGAGACCACACCCTAAAAATAGATTGGAGATGGATAGTAGAGACCCCAACTAAAACTACAGAGGTGGACAGAAGAGACCCCCCTTAAAACTACACTGGAGATGGATAGTAGAGACCCTCCTCCCTAAAACTACAGAGATAGACTGTAGCGACCCCCCCGTAAAACTACAGTGGAGATGTACAGTAGAGACCCCACCTAAAACTACACTGGAGATGGCCAGTAGAGAAGTCCCCCTAAAACTACAGAAACGGACAGGAGCACCCCATCCCTAAAACTACAGAGATGGACAGTCAAGACTCCCTACAACTACACCGGAAATGGACATTAGAGAACCCCCAACATAAATGACAACAGTGGAAATGGACAGTAGAGACCACCCTAAAACTACACTGGAGGTGGACTCTTGAGACCCCACCCCCTCTACAGTAGAGATGGACAGTAGAGACTCCCCTTAAAACTACATTGGAAATGGACAGTAGGTACCGCCACCTAAATACTACACTGGAAATGGACAGTAGGTACCGCCACCTAAATACTACACTGGAAATGGACAGTAGGTACCGCCACCTAAATACTACACTGGAAATGGACAGTAGAGAATCCCCATAAAAATACAGAGTGGACCGCAGAGACCCCCGCTAAAACTACAATGTAGGTGGACAGAAGAGGCACCATCCAAAACTACACTAGAGATATACAGTAGAGACCACCCCTAAAACCAAATAGATGTACAGTTCAGACCCAGCCCTAAAACTACACTGGAGATGTACAAAAGAGACCCCACCTACACTACAGAGATGGACAGTAGAGACCACCCTTATAACTACATTGGAAATGGACAGTAGAGACCTCCCCTACAACTACACTGAAGCTGTACAATAGAGACCCCACTAAACTACACTGAAGCTGTACAATAGAGACCCCACTAAACTACACTGGAGATGGCCAGTAGAAAAAAAAACATAAAACTACAATGGAGACGGATAGTAGAGACCCCCTCCCTCCCTAAAAAGAACAGGACTAAATCAAACAAAGTGCATTTAACATTTGATATAGTTCTATGCTGTAACCTTTGCTGTAACTGTAACGTTTTTTGGTTGAGATGGAGATGTGAATCCAACATATCAATTATTAAATTATAAACAAACATGTTTTAAAGCCAAACTAAGTCAGTGGTTCAGATGAAACTATTCAAACACTAATAACATATCCTTCAAATGTTGATATGTGGTTGTGTTGTCAACAAAACACAATTCAACATGACTTTTGTAATACAGGAAATAGCCTAAAGTCTCATTTTCAGGACCATGTCTTTCAAAGATAATTCGGAGATAAAAAACTTCACAGGTCTTTATAAAGGGTTTTAACACTGTTTCTCACTCTTGTTCAATGAACCATGAACAATTAATAACCATGCAACTGTGAAAACTTAGAACACTAATCAGGTGTTTCTACTGATTCAGAAAAACACCAAAAGAAAGATGCCCAGGGTCCCTGCTCATCTGCTTGAACGTGCCTTAGGCATGCAACAAGGAGGCATGAGGACTGCAGATATGGCCAGGGCAATAAATTGCAATGTTCATACTGTGAGACGCCTAAGACAGCACTACAGGGAGACAGGACGGACAGCTGATCGTCCTCGCAGTGGCAGACCACATGTAACAAACACCTGCACAGGATCGGTACATCTGAACATCACACCTGCAGGACAGGTACAGGAAGGCAAAAACAACTTCCCGAGTTACACCAGGAACGCACAATCCCTCCATCAGTGCTCAGACTGTCTGCAATAGGCTGAGAGAGGCTGGACTGAGGTCTTGTAGGTCTGTTGTAAGAAAGGTCCTCACCAGACATCACCGGCAACAACGTCGCCTATGGGCACAAACCCACCATTGCTGGACCAGACAGGGCTGGCAAAAAGTGCTCTTCACTGGCGAGTCGCGGTTTTGTCTCACCAATGATGATGGTCTGGTTTCGCGTTTATTGTTGAAGATATGAGCGTTACCATGAGGCCTGTACTCTGTAGCGGGATCGATTTGCAGGTGGAGGGTCCGTCATGGTCTGGGGCGGTGTGTCACAGCATCATCGGACTGACTTGTTGTCATTGCAGGCAATCTCAACGCTGTGTGCAACAGGGAAGACATCCTCCTCCTTCATGTGGTACCCTTCCTGCAGGCTCATCCTGACATGACCCTCCAGCATGACAATGCCTCCAGCCATACAGCTCATTCTGTGCGTGATTTCCTGCAAAACAGGAATGTCAGTGTTCTGCCATGTCCTGCGAACAGCCCGGATCTCAATCGAATTGAGCATGTCTGGGACCTGTTGGATCGGAGGGTGAGGGCTAGGGCCATTCACCCCAGAAATGTCAGAGAAATTGCAGGTGCCTTGTTGTATGAGTGGAGTAACATCTCACAGCAAGAGCTGGCAAATCTGGTGCAGTCCATGAGGAGGAGATGCACTGCAGTACTTAATACAGCTGGTGGCCAGACCAGATACTGACTGTTACTTTTGATTTTTACCACCCCCCCTTTGTTCAGGGACACATTACATTTCTGTTAGTCACATGTCTGTGGAACTTGTTCAGTTTATGTCTCAGTTGTTGAATCTTTTTATGTTCAGACAAATATTTAAACATGTTAGTTTGCTGAAAATAGAGTTTATATAGAGTTGGGAAGTTTACAAACACTTAGGTTGGAGTCATTAAAACCTTTTTTTAACCACTCCAAAAATGTCTTGCTAACAAACTATAGTTTTGGCAAGTCGGTTAGGACATCTACTTTGTGATTGACACAAATAATTATTTCAACCATTTTTTTACAGACAGATTATTTCACTTATAATTCACTGTATCACAATTCCACAATTCATCTGTACAAACAATAGCACGCAAGTATAAACACCATGGGACTTTGCAGCCATCATACCACTCAGGAAGGAGACGCGTTCTGTCTCCTACAGGTGAACGTACTTTGGTGCGAAAAGTGCAAATCAATCCCAGAACAACAGCAAAGGACCTTGTGAAGATGCTGGAGGAAACAGGTACAAAAGTATCTATATCCACAGTAAAACGAGTCCTATATCGACATAGCCAGAAAGGCCGATCAGCAAGGAAGAAGCCTCTGCTCCAAAACTGCCATAAAAAAGCCAGACTGCGGTTTTCAACTGCACATGGGGACAAAGATCGTTCTTTTTGCAGAAATGTCCTCTGGTCTGATGAAACAAAAATATAACCGTTTGGCCATAATGACCGTTGTTATGTTTGGAGGAAAAAGGCGGAGGCTTGCAAGCCGAGGAACACCATCCCAACTGTGAAGCACGGGTGTCACAGCATCATGTTGTGGGGTTGCTTTGCTGCAGGAGGGCCTGGTGCACTTTACAAAATAGATTGCATCATGAGGGAAGAAAGTTATGTGGATATATTGAAGCAAAATCTCGAGACATCAGTCAGGAAGTTAAACTTGGTCGCAAATGGGTCTTCCAAATGGACAATGACCACAATGACCAAGTATACTTACAAAGTTGTGGCAAAATGGCTTAAGGACAACAAAGTCAAGGTATTGGAGTGGCAATCACAAAGCCCTGACCTCAAGCATATAGAACATGTGTGGGCAGAACTGAAAAAGTGTGTGAAAGCAAGTAGACCTACAAACCTAACTCAGTTACACCAGCTCTGTCTGGAGGAATAGGCCAAAATTCCCCCAACTTATTGTGGGAAGCATGTGGAAGGCTACCCGAAACGTTTGACCCAAGTTAAACAATTTAAACTCAATGTTACCAAATACTAATTCAGTGTATGTAAACTTCTTGACCCACTGGGAATGTGATGAAAGAAATAAAAGCTGAAATAAATCGTTCTCGCTACTATTATTCTGACATTTCACATTCTTAAAATAAAGTGGTGATCCTAACTGACTTAAGACAGGATTAAATGTCAGGAATGGTAAAAAACTGAGTTTAAATGTATTTGGCTAAGGTGCATGTAAACTTCCGACTTCAACTGTATATGTATATATATATATTGTATATATGAAGATAATTACAATTATGTTTTGTCAGGCTCACAGTTAGAGAGTAAATGCTGGCTCTCTGCGCAGGGTGATATTTCTCATTCAAGTGTGTGTATATCCTTGTGTGTGTGTGTGCCCCTGTGAGTGTGTGTAACAGAATGTGAGAAATGGGGGTTCATGAGTATTTCCTCTTCCCTCTAGCGTAACTCGCACAAGATGAATCTCCTCTCCCCAACGCCCAGCTCTTTTCTGATTCATTTCACATTCAGCATCTCTTGGACACTTGGATAGACAGCTAATGAGATTGAGCCCTTGTACCTCGGTCTCAGTCTGCTGTAAATATATTGAGTACTGTGCTGATGTGGAGTGCTCCATAACTCCACAATGTATTTGGAATAGTACATGTATATTATATAGTGTTACTATGATGTTCTTGGCACTAGAACAGTGTAATGATGTTAAGTGAGGAATTTAGATTTTAGATATAAAGTGCATTCGGAAAGTTTTCAGACCCATTCCCTTTTTCCACATTTTGTTAAGTTACAGCCTTATTCTAAGATGGTTGAAATATGTTTTATCATCATCAATCTACACACAATACCCCATCATGACAGAGAAAAAACAAGTTTTTTTAAATGTTTGCACATTTATTACAAATACAAACAGAAATACTATATTTATATAATTATTCAGACCCTTTGCTCTGAGACTCAAAATTGAGCTCAGGTGCATTTTGTTTCCATTGATCATCCTTGAGATGTTGCTACAACTTGATTGGAGTCCACCTGTGGTACATTAAAAATTGATTGGACATGATTTGGAAAGGCACACACCTGTCTATTATAAGGTCCCACAGTTGACAGTGCATGTCCGAGCAAAAACCAAGCCATGAGGTTGAAGGAATTGTCCGTAGAGCTGTGAGACAGGATTGTGTCGAGGCACAGTTCTGGGGAAGGCTACCAAAACATTTCTGCGGCACTGAAGGTCCCCAAGAACACAGTGGCGTCCATCATTCTTAAATGGAAGAAGTTTGGAACCACCAAGACTCTCCTTAGAGCTGGCCGCCCGGCCAAACTGAGCAATTGGGGGAGAAGGCCCTTGGTCAGGGAGGTGACCAAGAACCCAATGGTCACTCTGACAGAGCTCCAGAGCTTCCTCTATAGAGATGGGAGAACCTTCCAGAAGGACAACCATCTCTGGAGCACTTCAGCAATCAGACCTTTATGGTAGTGTCCTGGCGGAAGCCACTCCTCAGTAAAAGGCATATGACAGCCCGCTTGGAGTTTGCCAAAAGGCACCTAATGGACTCTCAGACCATGACAAACAAGATTCTCTGGTGTGATAAAAAAACGAGATAGAACTCTTCGTCTTGAATGCCAAGCGTCACATTTGGGGGAAACTTGGCACCATTCCTATGTTGATGAAGGGTGGTGGCAGCATCATGCTGTGGGGATGATATCCAGAGGCAGGGACTGCGCAAACATTTCTAAAAACCTTGTTTTTGCTTTGTCATTATTGGGGTATTGTGTGTAGATTGATGAGGAAAAAAATTAACATTTAGTAAATTTTAGAATAAGGCTGTAACAAAATGTGGAAAAAGTCAAGAGTCCTGATGGTATGAGGGTATAAGGTCTTGGCTAGTCTTCCAGTTGTTGGATGATAAATGAAGTGTTATTTCCCAGTTTACTGCTTCAAAGGGAAAACATTGCAGAAAACTGTCTTCCTGTTTTTTTCTCATTCTTCTGTCCAGATGGCTTGAGATAGAAAATATATGTGAGAAGAAAAAAGAAGGCAGTGGTAATATCCTGAGAGAAAAGAGACACATGATATCCTGAGAGAAAAGAGACACTGGTGATATCCTGAAAGAAAAGAGACACTGGTGATATCCTGAGAGAAAAGAGACACTGGTGATATCCTGAGAGAAAAGAGACACTGGTGATATCCTGAGAGAAAAGAGACACTGGTGATATCCTGAGAGAAAAGAGACACTGGTGATATCCTGAGAGAAAAGAGACACTGGTGATATACTGAGAGAAAAGAGACACATGATATCCTGAGAGAAAAGAGACATATCCTGAAAGAAAAGAGACACTGGTGATATCCTGAGAGAAAAGAGACACTGGTGATATCCTGAGAGAAAAGAGACACTGGTGATATCCTGAGAGAAAAGAGACACTGGTGATATCCTGAGAGAAAAGAGACACATGATATCCTGACACTGGTGATATACTGAGAGAAAAGAGACACATGATATCCTGAGAGAAAAGAGACACTGGTGATATCCTGAAAGAAAAGAGACACTGGTGATATCCTGAGAGAAAAGAGACACTGGTGATATACTGAGAGAAAAGAGACACTGGTGATATACTGAGAGAAAAGAGACACATGATATCCTGAGAGAAAAGAGACACTGGTGATATCCTGAAAGAAAAGAGACACTGGTGATATCCTGAGAGAAAAGAGACACTGGTGATATCCTGAGAGAAAAGAGACACTGGTGATATCCTGAGAGAAAAGAGACACTGGTGATATCCTGAGAGAAAAGAGACACTGGTGATATCCTGAGAGAAAAGAGACACTGGTGATATCCTGAGAGAAAAGAGACACATGATATCCTGAGAGAAAAGAGACACTGGTGATATTCTGAAAGAAAAGAGACACTGGTATATCCTGAGAGAAAAGAGACACGTGATATCCTGAGAGAAAAGAGACACTGGTGATATCCTGAGAGAAAAGAGACACTGGTGATATCCTGAGAGAAAAGAGACACTGGTGATATACTGAGAGAAAAGAGACACATGATATCCTGAGAGAAAAGAGACACTGGTGATATCCTGAAAGAAAAGAGACACTGGTGATATCCTGAGAGAAAAGAGACACTGGTGATATCCTGAGAGAAAAGAGACACTGGTGATATCCTGAGAGAAAAGAGACACTGGTGATATCCTGAGAGAAAAGAGACACTGGTGATATCCTGAGAGAAAAGAGACACTGGTGATATCCTGAGAGAAAAGAGACACATGATATCCTGAGAGAAAAGAGACACTGGTGATATTCTGAAAGAAAAGAGACACTGGTATATCCTGAGAGAAAAGAGACACGTGATATCCTGAGAGAAAAGAGACACTGGTGATATCCTGAGAGAAAAGAGACACTGGTGATATCCTGAGAGAAAAGATACACTGGTGATATCCTGAGAGAAAAGAGACACTGGTGATGTCCTGAGAGAAAAGAGACACTGGTGATATCCTGAGAGAAAAGAGACACTGGTGATATCCTGAGAGAAAAGAGACACTGGTGATATCCTGAGAGAAAAGAGACACTGGTGATATACTGAGAGAAAAGAGACACTGGTGATATCCTGAGAGAAGAGAGAGAAGAGACACTGGTGATATCCTGAGAGAAGAGAGAGAAGAGACACTGGTGATATCCTGAAAGAAAAGAGACACTGGTGATATCCTGAGAGAAGAGAGAGTAGAGACACTGGTGATATCCTGAGAGAAGAGAGAGAAGAGACTCTGGTGATATCCTGAGCGAAAAGAGACGATGGTGATATCCTGAGAGAAAAGAGACACCGTTGATCAATATCCAGGTGTCTTCATCGTCAGTTTTGCTTTTCCTGGACAGCATATTTACTATAAAATGGTGGTGGACAGAGTGATTTTCAGTTCAGTCGTTGACCAGTCTTTCTCTCAATTCAATTCAATTCAAAAGGTTTTATTGGCATGGGAAAGATATGCATACATTGTCAAATCAAGTGAAATAGATAATAAACCAAAGTGAAATAAACAAAAAATTTACAGTAATCATTACACTCACAAAAGTTCCAAAGGAAAATAGACATTTCAAATGTCCTATTGTGTCTATATACAGTGTTATGACGATGTGCAAATAGTACAAAATAGAAAATAAATAAACATAAATATGGGTTGTAATTTCAATGCTGAATGTTCTTCACTGTTAGCCCTTTTAGTGTGGCAACAGGTCACAAATCTTGCTGCTGTGATGCACACTGTGGTATTTCATCCAATAGATAAGGGAGTTTATCAAAACTGGATTTGTTTTCACATTCTTTGTGGATCTGTGTAATCTGAGGAAAATATGTGTCTGTAATATGGTCATACATTGGGCAGGAGGTTACGAAGTGCAGCTCAGTTTCCACCTCATTTTGTGGGCAGTGAGCACATAGCCTGTCTTCTCTTGAGAGCCAAGTCTGCCTACGGTGGCCTCTCTCAATAGCAAGGCTATGCTCACTGTCTGTACGTAGTCAAAGCGTTCCTCAATTTTGAGTCAGTCACAGTGGTCAGGTATTCTGCCACTGTGTACTCTCTGTTAAGGGCCAAATAGAATTCTAATTTGCTATGTTTTTTAAAAATTCTTTCAATGTGTCAAGTAATTATCTTTTTGTTTTCTCATGATTTAGTTGGGTCTAATTGTGTTGCTGTCCTGAGGCTATGTGGGGTCTGTTTGCGTTTGTGAACAGAGCCCCAGAACCAGCTTGCTTAGGGGACTCTTCTCTAGGTTAATCTCTCTGTAGGTGATGGCTTTGTTATGGAAGATTTGGGAATCACTTCCTTTTAGGTGGTTGTAGAATTTAGAACTCTTTTCAGAATTTTATCGGCTCCACGGAGGATGTTTTTTGGTGTTTGTCCCATTTCGTGAATTCTTCATTGGTGATTGGACCCCAGACCTCACAACCATAAAGGGCAATACTCTCTTTCTCTTTCTCCCACTCCCGCTCTCCCTCTCTTTCTCTCTTTCTCTCTCTCACTCTGCATGCTGGGAGTGTTTGGTGCATGCTGGGAATTGTATGAGAGAGTGTTGTCTGCGGTTAGATCGCTTGTGTTTTCTTTTTTGTTTCCTTTTCTTGGTGGTTTTCCCTTTTCTATGCATGATTAAGGTTATTATTATTATTATTAAATTTGTTAGAATTAAGTATATTGTATTTCTTGTCGGAATTGCCCTGGTTTTGGCGGGGATGGCCGTCCCTGTCACTTCGGCACGGCTTTAGGTGTGTTACTGAAGCTATTGTCACTGTGGAGGAGTTTCTGGTCGCCGTAGGAGAGAACGTAGGCTATGAGAATGTTGGTTATGCATCGCGGATGAATAAAGCGGTGGTAATTTTTCTTGAAGAAGAGCATCTTGTTGATCAGATGGTTGAGCATGGCGTACTACTTAAAGGTATGTTTATTGAAGTTACTCCGCTTTTCTCTCCGTCCACAAGGGTAACGATTTCAAATGTACCTCCATTTATTCCCAATGAGCTATTGGAGCGCGAGTTATTGCACTTTGGGAAATAAGCAAGTTCACTTAAGATTGTCCCACTGGGTTGAAAACACCCGGCTTTGAAACAGGTTATGTTGTTTCGGCGACAGGTGTTAATGTTTTTGGACTCACCAGAGCAGACTTTTGAGTTATTGTTTAAGGTCAAGTATGACAACAGCCTGCATATGGCTTATGCTAGTACGGGCAGTCAATAGTGTTTTGAGTGTGGGGATGTTGGCCATAAGCGACATGCTTGCCCAAAAAGCGAGAAGGCGGAGGGAGGGATGCAGGTGTTCCTCGTAACGCCTGGGCCCACTGATGTAGGGAGAGATAGACTGACAGTTGTAGAGCAGCCACAAGCACCTGTTGCTGAGGAACAAGTTGTCTGTGTTGAGGGTACTGAGTTGCAGCTTGTACCAGATGGGAACATAGCATCCATTATGCAGCAGAACAAATATTGTTGTAGGAGGTAAGGAGGGATCTGGGGAGCTATTTCCTCAGACTGGTGAGGAGATTCCCAGTACGAGTGATGGGGTACAGGAGGGGGTTCCGGTGGAGAAGATGCCCGGTACGAGTGATGGGGTACAAGTGGGGAGTGTTGAGAGGGATGTGGCAGAGGGGAGTCAGGGGTCTGTGGCCTCAGTTGAGGAGGATCAGGAGAAGGATTTCGACATCTATTTTCATATGGTAGCAGCTGGTGACGACTCAATTTACAATTTAGAGGAGGTAAAAAGTTTCCTGGATCAGATTTTTGGGAAAAGTCAGATTTATTTTATGTTGATAAGTTTTTGAGGTCAGCTGTGGTGTTACAGAAGACGGTGAGGTTAGACCAGTTGAGTGTGAAGAAGTGTTTCTGCTTGATGAAATGTGTTACTGCTATCCCGGCAGCAAAAGGTAGTGGGAAACGTGGTAAGGTTTAGAGAAAATTAAAACAATGATGATGATCATGCCTCATAGTGTCACGCCCTGACCTTAGTATTCTTTTGTTTTGTTTATTATTTTGGTTAGGTCAGGGTGTGACATGGATGATGTATGTGTTTTTGCTCCTGTCTAGGGGTTTTGTATGTCTATGGGTGTTTACTTGTCCAGGTGTTATATGTATGTCTATGGTTGCTTAGATTGGTTCACAATTAGAGGCAGCTGTTTATCGTTGTCTCTGATTGGGAACCATATTTAGGCAGCCATAGTCCTTGGGTATTTCGTGGGTTGTCTATTGTTGGTTGCCTGTGTCTGCAATAAATATAAATATATATTTTGTTTATATATATATATATATATATATATATATATATCTATATATTGTTTGTTTGTTTGTTTGTTTGTTTGCTTAGTGTACTTTGTGTTCATTCGTCTTATATTAAAAGTATGTATTCACATCACGCTGCGCTTTGGTCTCCTCACTACGATGATCGTGACACAGGGTGTTTTTTAACCCTTGTCTGGTTACTATGTAGTTTCTTCTGCTTTTCCTTTCTCTTTTCTATATGGAGGGACGAAGGGTAGGTTCTCACAATATTAATCGGAGAAGGAAGAGGAATAAGAGGGCTTGGGTATTAGAAGTAACAAAACAGAAAGGGCTAAATGTAGTTTTTCTACAGGAGATACGTGATGAGGCTAACGGGGTTGACTAGGGTATGTGCTGGGAGGGGCAGCATATACTCAGTCATGGCACTAATTTAAATGCTGGGGTAGCAATTTTGTTTTCCTCATGCTTAGGGGTGATTGTGTTATTTACAACAGAGATTGTCAATGGTCGGTTTTTATTGGTCAATGCGGTTGTTATATTTTTATTTTCTTTGTGTTTTTTATGATTATGCAACCAATGAGGGTACAGAGCATATTGCTGTGACCAAGACAGTGTGACCAAGAGGGGTCTATGGTTTTAAGGGGGGACTGGAACTGTACAGTGGATTTTACTGTTGACCGCACTGCTGAAGAACCTCACCTGCGGTCAGCTACTTGCCTGTCTGGTCTATAACATGAGTGAGCTTTCTGATGTGTGGAGAGTAAGGACTGCAAAAGTTAGACAGGACACGTGGTTAAATGTTAATGAAGGTGGAGTCCGTGCAGCAAGGTTAGACAGGTTGTATGTATCTGAGCACTACTGTAGTACGGTTGGAAGGTTAGACAGGTTGTATGTATCTGAGCACTACTGTAGTAGGGTTGGAAGGTTAAACAGGTTGTATGTATCTGAGCACTACTGTAGTAGGGTTGGAAGGTTAGACAGGTTGTATGTATCTGAGCACTACTGTAGTAGGGTTGGAAGGTTAGACAGGTTGTATGTATCTGAGCACTACTTGTCAGGACCCGGTTACGAACCTGGGTCTCCGGAGTGAGAAACAGTCACTTAACCAACTGAGCCACGAATAGTCAGCAGGACCCAGAAGATGAGGCAGACACAGCAGTACTTAAGACGGTGTATTTAATAAAGTAAAAAGGAGAAGTCCTTCAATAAAAAATGGCAAATCCAAAAGGTGGTAGGAATAGCACAAAAAAGCCTCAAGAGATACTCAAAAACAAAAACAGAATTCCACAAGAGCATCCACCGGAATCGACAAGAATACACAGAACACTAGGGCTGGGTGCTAACATACAAACACAGAGCACAGAACTGAGGGAAACTAAGGGTTTAAATACAATCAGGGGAAACGAGGCACAGGTGCAAATAATAATGGGGAACAAGGGAAAAAACATAAGGTCAAAAAGCACAATGGGGGCATCTAGTGACCAAAACCCGGAACAACCCTGGCCAAATCCTGACAGAATCCCCCTAGGAACGGCTCCTGACGTTCCTACCAGCTCTCTCAGGGTGGAGGGCCCTGAACTGACGAATGAGGTCAGGGTCCAGGATGTCTTTGGCAGGAACCCAGGAGCGCTCCTCAGGACCGTAGCCTTCCCAGTCCACCAGATACTGCCAGGACCGCTGCACCCGGCGGGAATCCAGTATCCGATGGACGGTATAAGCCGGCTGGCCTCCAATGACACGAGGCGGAGGGGGAGGTCTGTCTGCCGGGACAAGGGGAGAAAAAACAACAGGTTTTAACAATGAAATGTGAAATGTGGGATTAATCTTAAGGGATCTGGGTAAGTGTAGGCGATAAGAAACTGGGTTAACTCTCCTGGCAACCTTGAAGGGACCGATGTATTTTTGGGACAGCTTGCGAGACTCCACCCGTAGAGGTAAGTCTCTTGTGGAGAGCCAGACTCTCTGGCCGGGGCGCAGGGTAGGCCCGGGACGGCGACGTCTGTTGGCTTGTTGTTGGTACCTCTGTGAGGAACGCATAAGATTAAGACGGGTCTTCCTCCACATAAGCCGACAGCGTCTGACGAACTTCAAGGCTGAAGGCACTCTGACTTCTGCCTCCTGGTCCGGGAACAATGGAGGAGCATAGCCAAACTGACACTCGTGCGGGGACATACCAGTGGAAGAGGAGCGCAAGGTGTTGTGCGCGTATTCGGCCCAAACAATAAAGGATGACCATGTGGACGGGTTGTCACGAGTCATACATCGGAGGGTGGTTTCCAGCTCTTGATTCATCCTCTCTGTTTGGCCGTTGGACTCCGGATGGTACCCTGAAGATAGACTGGCAGAAGCCCCCATGAGTTGGCAGAAGGCCTTCCAAAACCTTGAGGCGAACTGGGGACCTCTGTCAGAAACCATATCTTGAGGAATGCCGAAGACTCGGAACACATGATTAATTACCAACTCAGCCGTTTCCTTGGCAGAATGTAACTTAGTCAGAGGGACGAACCTGGCCGCCTTAGAAAACCTGTCGATTATGACTAGGATAGTAGTATTGCCATGGGATGGAGGAAGTCCAGTAATAAAGTCCAATGAGATATGGGACCAGGGTCTGTGGGGAACAGGTAAAGGGTGAAGGAGTCCTTGAGGGCGGAGGTGAGAAGATTTGCCCTGGCAGCACACGGGACAGGCATTGACGAAAGTGGCAACGTCTTCTCTTATGGTAGGCCACCAGAACTTACGCTGGATGAACTCCAAGGTGCGACCTACGCCCGGATGACAGGTGAGGCGAGAGGAGTGCCCCCACAGAAGGACCTGAGTCCTCACTGCCTTGGGGACAAACAACCGATTGGCAGGATCTCCTTTCGGGTCCGGTTCGCTAGCTTGAGCACGTCTCACGGTATCCTCAACTTGCCACGAGATCAGAGCCACAATCTTAGCAGCAGGAAGGACAGGCATGTCCGTGTCATCTCGAATGGCAGGAGCGTAGACTCGGGACAGGGCATCCGGTTTGAGATTCTTCGACCCGGGCCGATAGGTGAGGATAAACTGGAATCGATTGAAGAAAAGAGACCATCTAGCTTGTCTAGAGTTCAACCGCTTCGCCTGCTAGATATACTCCAGATTTTTGTGGTCCGTAAGCACTTGAAACGGGTGAGAAGCCCCCTCGAGCCAGTGTCTCCATTCCTTCAATGCCATCTTAACCGCTAGGAGTTCACGATCCCCCACATCGTAGTTCCTCTCAGTCGGGGTAAGCCGGTGTGAGAAGAAAGCGCACGGATGAAGCTTCTTGTCTTCACCCCTCTGAGACAGGACAGCTCCAACATCAACCTCTGATGCGTCTACCTCCACCACAAATGGTTCATCCGTAGTCGGTAGTATCAGGATGGGAGCAGAGAGAACGCGCTGCTTGAGTCCTTGGAAGGCCGTCTCAGCTTCTCTTCCCCACAAAAACCTTGCATTGCCACCCTTGGTTAAAGCTGAGAGAGGGGCTGCCACCAAGCTGAAGTTCTTGATGAACTTGCGGTAAAAGTTTGTGAAGCCCAGGAAACGCTGAACTTCCTTAACGGATTTGGGGGTGGGCCAATCCGCTACCGCCCCTACCTTCCTGGGGTCCATTTGGACTCGACCGGGTTCCACTACAAATCCCAGGAATTGTACTCGGGATGAATGGAATTCACATTTTTCCGTACTTGTCTGACATGCTTAGTGTGTTCTTGAAGGGAGCTCGAAAAGATGAGGATGTCATCCAAGTAAACGAACACAAATATGTTAAGCATATCCCTAAGCACATCGTTTATGAGCGCTTGGAACACCGCTGGGGCGTTGGTCAGGCCGAAGGGCATCACCAAGTATTCATAGTGACCAGTAGGCGTGTTGAAAGCGGTCTTCCACTCGTCACCAGGTCTGATCCGCACAAGATAGTATGCGTTCCGCAGGTCAAGCTTAGTGAAAACAACTGCTTCCTGGAGCAGCTCGAAGGCTGTGGCCATAAGGGGTAGCGGGTAACGGTTACGGACGGTTATGGCATTGAGTCCCCGGTAGTCGATGCAAGGACATAATCCACCGTCTTTCTTGGCCACAAAGAAAAACCCTGCTCCCGCCGGGGAGGTGGATGGACGCATGAGGCCTGCTTCCAGAGCGTCCTTGATGTAGGTATCCATAGCAGCAAGGAACAACCCTGGCCAAATCCTGACACTACTGTAGTAGGGTTGGAAGGTTAGACAGGTTGTATGTATCTGAGCACTACTGTAGTAGGGTTGGAAGGTTAGACAGGTTGTATGTATCTGAGCACTACTGTAATAGGGTTGGAAGGTGTGACATTACCCCTGTGGGGTTTTCTGATCATCATAATGTGACTGTTGATATTCACTTGTCCTGTCCACAAAGCTCATCACCTTATTGGTATTTTAATATTAAGTTGTTACATGATGTCATGTTTTGTGAAAAGTTTTAGTTGTTTTGGGAAACATTGAGGGTTATTAAATGGAATTTTGAGTCCATGAGACAATGGTGGGAGGTTGGGAAGGCCCAGTATACGAGTGTTTTGTCAACAGTATACTTCTCTGTCTCATATTGATGTTAAAGAGACTATCAGGGCCCTTGAACAGGACATCAAATATATTGAGTTGACGTTGCTTACTCAGAATGACCCCGGACTAGTCATGAACTTACAGGACAAGAGACAAGAACTGAGGTTGTTTTTACATGAAAGAGTGAACGGGGGGCGGGGGGGTGATTAGGTCTTGCTTTGCTACCCTCAAGGATTAGGATGCCTTTTTAAAAAACATAGCGCAGTCGACATTGCAACGCAAACAGATGGTCTGATTTAGTCTCACTGATGGGAAGGTGACCACGGATGACAGTGAAATGCCCCATCATGCTGTGGATTTCTACTCTGCCCTCTATAAGGTGGAAGGATTGTGATTCTCTGTGTGCTGAACAGTTGTTACATGGACTTCCTCAATTAGGCCCTGAGCAGAAATCTGCTTTAACATTACTCTGCAGGAGCTGTCCACTGCAGTTATGCAGCTTTCATCAGTCCGAGCCCCTGGCATCAATGGTGTACCATCTGAATTCTATTAGCACTTTTGAGGGTCTATTGGGGGGGATTTTATGAAGTGGTGTGTGATTCTCTTCCTATATCCTGTCAATGTGTTGTGCTTTCATCGGATATGGCTCTTTTAAAAAACTGGTGACCGGTTGCATTGCTGTGTACAGCATATTACATTATATCTAAGTGTCTCTAAAACAGGTTGTACCAGTACTTTTTCAAAATAATGCAAGCCTTTGGGTTTGGGGATGTTTTTTGTCTTGGAAGAGTTTACTGTATGCTGGGGCCTCATGTATGGTGATTGTGGGGGGCGGTTTGAGATGCCCCATCCCCTTCCAAAGGGGTATCAGGGAGGGATGCCCAATTTCAGGACAGTTATATTGTCTTGCAATTGAACCAATACTTTGTTTTTTAAGAGGTTTACTGCTTTCACTGTGCCAGAGGTAATGAAGGGTCCCACAATAGCACTGTCTGCGTACGCAGATGACCCAAAAGGTTTTATTACAGGGGTGGGGATGTAAAGGTTCTCTCAAACGCTTGGAAGATGTATGAGGCCTCCTCAGCTACAGTCAATTGGTAAAAGCGTGAATCGCTATGCGCAGGTCAGCTTCAGATGGTGTCCGCTCCACGTTATCCACGGGGGATTCAGTGGGGCAGAGTTGGGATGAAGACTTTGGGGGATCTTCTCGTCTCTGATAGCTTTCAAAAACAGAACTGTGAGGGTGTAGTGGAGAAAGTGTGTGCCAGTTTATCTAGGTGGAAATGGGTGCTACCCCAGCAGTCTTATAGGGGAAGGGTGCTGGTAGCCAATAATCTATCCACCTCTACCCTGTGGCACAGACTAATGATTTTACAGCTACCGGGGGGGGGGGGGTCTGATACAAGAGCTTCAGAGGACCCTTGTCAATTTCATCTGGTCTGGACAACACTGGATTAAAGCTGCAGCCCTGTACTTGCCAGTGCACGAGTGTGGGCAAGGCCTGGTGGACATTTCTTCCAGGATCATGGCTTTCCGGCTTCAAGCAGCCCAGAGACTGTTGTACAGTGACGGTTCTAGCTGGGTTGGCACAGCCTACACATTGATGAGGAGAGTGGACTGTTTGGGCTTAAACAAGCATCTTTTTCTCTTAAAGCTAGAGGGGGGTGATTTGTCTGGTCTGACTCCATTTTATGAGTCTGTTATGCAGGCTTGGAGAGTTTTCATCATGTCCTGTAAGGACGACACACCACCGGGGATATGGGTTTTTGAAGAGACTATTTTTTATAACACTGCCTTCCAGTCCCATGCTATGGGTTCAGCCAGCCTACATTCTTGCCTGTTAGGTGTGGCGTGTACCAAGCTGGGTCATCTGATGTGGAGCAGGAGCAGATCGTTGGAGGAGCAGGGAGAAAGAGTGGGGATCCGATCATCTCGCCTACTCAGGAAGGTCGTAGCTGAGGTCTGCGATTCCTTGCCAGTACCGCATTGACTGACACTTCCAAATCTGATCTGTGGACGGAGGGTCTGGATTACGTTCCCTGCACTGAATGTTAGTGTTGCGTCAGGGGCATTCGAGGAGGATGTGGGGATGCTGCTTTCCTTCGATACACCGGATCTGGGGGATTTCAAGGCGGTGGGAAAGAAGGCCATGTACAAAATCGACGTAAACATGTCCCGTGCTACTTCCCGGGAAGGGGAAAAATCGTTGAGGTGGACGAGTGTGTTTGGTTCAGCTGCCTCCCCAAAAGGCTGTTGGCGGTCTTTAAACAAACTGCCTATTGAAAAGAGACCTCCAATGGAGGATAATACATGGAGCCATAGCCACCAATATGCATCTGGTACACCTGGATCCTACTGTTGGGGAGGCGTGTCCATTCTGTGCTTAGTCTGAAACTTTGTCATATCTGTTCTTACAGTGGTTGGTCGGGATGATTGACCTGATCAACTTAAATCTAATCAAAATGTATTTGTCACATGCGCCTAATATAACAGGTGTAGTAGACCTTACAGTGAAATGCTTACTTTAAAGTCCATCACTAGTTGGTTCTCAGCTCTGGGAGAGGTTTTCTCTTCCCAACAGTTTACATTTGAGCTAAAGTACAGGTTTAGTCAAAGGTGTGTAGTTCCCTTGCTTAACTTTGTGTCAGGGGCAGCTAAATTTGCAGTTTGGAAGACACGAAGAACAGTATTCAGGGACAGGGTCTGTGGATGTGATGGGAATGCTGGAGGGGATGTTGGCATCGAGACTGAGAGTTGAGTTTGTCTATTACAAAATGGGTAACAACATTGGGCTGTTTATGAAAATATGGGGTATTCAGAGGCTGTTCAGAGGCTGTTGTGTTTAGTTACTGTGGAGGAACATTTGGTGTTATGTTTTTGTTGATGTGTAACCATGGTTTTGTTCGTTTGAGTGTTTATTGTGTTGTGGGTTCCCAGACCAAAAAAAGGTTATTTAAAACTCAAACTCTCTCTCTCGCTCTCTCTCTTGCAGCTGTGATTGCACACTGTGGTATTTCACCCAATAGATATGGGAGTTTATCAAAATTGAATTTGTTTTTGAATTCTTTGTGGGTCTGTGTAATCTGAGGGAAATATGTGTTTTTAATACAGTCATAGTTTTGGCAGGAGGTTAGGAATTACAGCTCAGTTTCCACCTCATTTTGTGGGCAGTGTGCACATAGCTTGTCTTCTCTTGAGAGCCAGGTCTGCCTACGGCGGCCTTTCTCAATAGCAATGCTCACTGAGTCTGTACATAGTCAAATATTTCCTTAATTCTGGGTCTGTTTAGGGCCAAATAGCATTCTAGTTTGCACTGTTTGTTTTGTAAATTTCTTTCCAATTCTGCTTTTTTGGTGTTTTACATTATGCCGGGAGGACATTTTTGCATAATTCTGCATGCAGAGTCTCAATTTGGCTCAATCTCCCATTTAGTGAATTATGGTTTAGTGAGCGGATCCCAGACCTCACATCCATAAAGGGAAATGTGTTCTATAACTGATCCTAATTTGTATGTCAAATTTTATGTTCCTTTTGATGGCATAGATGGACCTTCTTGCCTTGTCTCTCAGATCTTTCACAGCTTAATGGAAGTTACCTGTGGC